>NW_016196034.1:0-2963 GCF_001687245.7 Rhagoletis zephyria | reverse complement strand
CCTTTACGTGGCAACTGTAGTAGACGTCGCAAGGCTTCACGCTTACTTTACCTTGCCCCGTCCATCGCATTTCTTGGATGGCGGTGATGTCCCGAGGACATCAACCAGCCGGGCAGAGGCACCTTCCCCATTAAGGATCCGGATATTCCAGGTGCATACCCTTAAATCATAGTCCTTTATACGTTTGCCGTGGTCGTCATCAGAAAAATGGGGTCTCATCCGAGGCTGTTTGTTTATTTTCATTGGGCGGGGTTTTAACGTGGCGGGAACCAAACCCAGCGCACGCGAAGTTTTACGCCTTCTCACTTTAGCTCGCTCCCAAACGGGTGTTTGGTTGCTACCCAGAGGATACGTGGAAATATATATCCGGACGTTGTGAACNGAGCTGCGATTTGAACCGTACGCACAAGAATCGCTTCTGGCCACTCCCAGGTGAATGGCAGTCAAAAGTTTTCCACTTCTGCGCACGGAACCATCCTCCGACATCGACATCGATTGCCATACTCATAAATTTGGTCCTACGAACCGGATAGCCGGATTGGCTTCGTTCGACAATTCAGCGTGAATTATGTGTACATCCACTAGATTTGGCAACGCAGCATCTTCGAAGGGAGTGCAATAAATATTGTATATTGCCAATAGACAGTATCCATGTACGCGGAGCACCCTGATTGGAGTGTGCAAATTTGCAGAAGGAACATCACTTAAAAACGTGTAACTTCATCACATAACCTCAACGAGCACGTGCAAATTGCAATTAATCATAGCATTGTAACTTATAGGAACAGGTACGAGCGCCTTCGGTATGCACAATTATATTGATATGTATACTTAAATAAATTCATTGTAAATGGTAAATGTCTATGCTAAAGGACAGAGCTCAAACTGTTTACTAAGGTCTAAGACCACACGTATATAAGCAAATTCCATTGAATATTAAAGATTTTTCAAATTCAAGGTAGATGAACGACTTCAAATTATTCAACATATGTATAAGTGGATGCGTATACCAACGAAATTGAAAACCGAATTACTGTATGCAAATATACTAAATATATAGTTTACGTTCTCTAAACACTTCTGTACGATTGAATTACTAAAAGATATACATATATGTAAATATCCACCCAAATTAATTTTAGTATCCCTAATATTTGAATTAAAACTCCTGAATTTATAAATCTCTATACACAAATAATCTTTAAATAGAAAATTGTTGTCTGTAGAAATGGAAAATCTCAAACAAAAACGTCAGGTCATAAAGGGCTCCATAACTCGTATTTACACATTCTGTCTGAATCAAAACGCATCTTTAGACGAAGTTAAGGTGCGTATCAGTAAACTTGATGAACTATTTTCACAGTATGAAGAGATACAAAATAGCATTGATGATCTCGCCGGCCCGTCTCAGGATGAAGAAGTGTATCGAAGCGAGATGGAAGATAAATATTTCGCAACTAAATCTATAGGTGCAATCCCGTATTCCTCGGACTCGGACTAGTAAAACTGTCAAAAAATAAAAATTCACTCAGAGCGAGAGATTAACATTGAAAAGTACGGGATCGCTTTCTAGTAAAAAATGGTAACTTCTGTCAACTTCAACATAACCTCCAAATTTTGGTTGTAAATTTTTGCTTATTTTGTATGTAAACACACTCAGCTCACACATGTAAGTCATGGTGTCAAGGCAGGCACTGGAAGTTATACAAAGGGTAAGGTGTACCTACAATTGAAGGCAACGTATTATGAGAAGATGGTAACAACGGAGGCTTTATGTGTGGATCGCTTGACACGAAATCTTCCTGGCCACACAATCAACAACGAAAAACTTAATTATTTCAACAACCTGAAATTGGCTGATCCCCAATACAACTTAACGGGACGGATAGACATTATCTTGGGTGCAGATATATTTAGCGAATATTTACTACAAGACAAGATTGTACACCCAAGTGATCTCCAAGCGCAATGNAGCGCATATGACAGTCGACTTGGGTGAGCAACTGCAGCAGTTTTGGAAAATCGAGGAATGTAACGAAACAATGAATCACCTGACACCTGAGGAAGAGCAAGCAGAAATACACTTCCAACAACACGTTCAGAGGGATTCCAGTGGACGATACATCGTCAGACTCCCATTTAAGAGTACAGTGGTTAACTTGGGGCAGGCGGCGTTAAAACGATTTCATGGTTTGGAAGCCAAATTCTATAAAAATGTGTTGCTTAAAGGAGAGTATACGGAGTTTATTCAAGAATTTTTCGAGTTGGGGCACATTGAAGTAGCAAGGAGCTGCTCATCTACCAAGACATATTTCATGCCACACCACGTAGTGTTTAAGCCTAGCAGTACTACAACAAGGGTACGCGTAGTGTTCGATGCGTCCTGTAAAACAGACAATGGAACGTCACTCAATGAACAACTACTAGTAGTTCCTACAATACAGAAGGATCTGTTCACNAAGTAGCGATTGACAATGCTGAACTGAATCCCGATGTTTCAAACGCTATCGAAACCTGTTTTTACGTAGATGATTTCATATCATGCGCAAGTAGTGTAAAAAACGACTTGTGTAAAATTCTTGACAGTGCTGGATTTCACTTGCGGAAATGGTCGTCGAATTCACCACAGTTCATTGATAGCATTCCCACACAAGACAGAGAGTCCTCTACAGAGACCGTAATCGATGATACCCAAACTGTGGAAACCTTGGGGTTGTTGTGGAATACAACCAAGGATTGTTTTAAATTTAGTGTGACGCTGGGGGCCATGCCACATGTCGTTACAAAACGTACAGTTTTGTCTGATATATGCAAAATCTTCGATCCGAACGGTTGGTTGGCACCAGTTGTCGTTAGCATGACAATTTTTATGCAAAGGCTGTGGCTGAGAGGTGTTGACTGGGATCAACCATCTCCTGAAGATCTATTAACCCAATGGCTGGTGTTACGTGATAGTATGTGCC
>NW_016196033.1:0-2963 GCF_001687245.7 Rhagoletis zephyria | reverse complement strand
TTTCAAATAAGCATATTGTCAATGGCTGGTTTACTGTATACTGTGCTTATTCGTACATATGTACAGTTACTCAAACAAGCGTTCACGTGTTGATTTTTTATTATTTAATAGGTTTTTCAGGCAATTTTTATTTTTTTATTTTTTATCAAGTTATTGTTAATTGCCTAAATTTTCATGCAAAAAGTTCAATTTATAAAAACTGTGATTGATTTTTTATTTTTGTTTTTATTTTTATTTTTATTTTATTTCATTTTTTTTTTGAGAACGGTCTACACATTTTTTTCTATGAAGAATTCATGATTATCTGAAAAAAGTGCAACAAGCCGTAAATAAAAAAAACTTGTAATAGCTGAAAGAAACTTGCATATATCTACTACATGCATATATACATAAGTATGTAAAATTGTATGTGCTACAAAACTGCATACCAAATAACGTTCTAGAAATGCAAAATAAAATGGTCGAAATTTTTGTGAAAATTTTTGATGAATTTTTCTAAATTTGTGTAAAGTTTGGTTAAAGCATGAACAAAATGAAAAAGATATCATAAAAAATTTGAATTAAAAGAACAGTCAAAAATAAAAAAAAATCAACATGTGAATGTTGACTTGAGTAACGTAATGTATCCCATTTGCTTCGATATAACGAATGAATACGATTTACCGCCCTATTGCCACATCACTGACAAAATTCATCATATGACTATTGTCACAATTACTGCGCCTAAAACACTATATATAGACATTGTTTCGCCATTGTCACTTACTCAGTAGGTCATAACAATAAAACTGACAATTGTCATACGACAGCTTAAAATAAATTTGCAGCATAGTATTAGGCG
Organism: Rhagoletis zephyria; assembly: GCF_001687245.7. Classification (NCBI taxonomy): domain Eukaryota; kingdom Metazoa; phylum Arthropoda; class Insecta; order Diptera; family Tephritidae; genus Rhagoletis; species Rhagoletis zephyria. The sequence continues at coordinate 2,122 of NW_016196033.1, read as the reverse complement.
CAGTAGTAAAGGCAATAGTTAGCCGCTGAGTTGTGTCAGTGGTGTGGGAATAGGGCGGTTATTTTTATAGAGAAGAAAACCGTAACATATTCAACGAAAAAAATTCCAAAAAATCAACGCTCATTTTTAGCCATTTCAAACTTGCACTTTATTCCACTAGAAATCAATGCACTTTATATACATCGAAATCTTGCTGAGAAATCTCGACATTTTACGAAGGTTTCTTAAATTTTTTCAAATCATCCACAACGCATGAAACTTGCTTTTACTCGGTTTTGTTAAAGAATTAACCTTACTTTTACAAAAAAAAAAAAAAGAATAACCAAAATTAAATAACAAAATGAAAAAATATATTACAACTTGTCAAAATGTGGTGCGGCTATAGTATAATTTTTCCGACTACTGTAAGTACGTAAGTGGGAGATTGAATATACTATTACTAGTACTCTGAAGTAGAAAGAGCTTATAAATGCGGTGCTTGTTATCGAGGAATAATGTAGCTACATTTTAGAACTTGTTATTTGTACATCGACTATAAAATTGCATATTTTCTTTCATTTAGTACTTCGCTTTTTATGGAGTTCAGCTTCTTTGTAATCTTTGGGGAAAACCCACATCATTTAACAAGGCATGGAAAACAACTACTTGCACATACGTTATTTTTTTTTTTGGAAAAACAAAGAAAACCACATGTTGAGCAGCTGTATTTAAATATGTATGTATGTGTATGCACTTAGGCCGCCTCGTTTGCATTCAACTAAAAATATGTGGCGTTTAGAGGCAGGTAGACACATACTACATATGTATGCTAAGATCTAAATACTTGTGTATGGGCGTGTGTGTGGGATATTATCAAACATGAAAACCAAATGGTTTTGTTTACACTCGTTGAGCGTCTATTCATCCCTTGAAAGGCTATTTCCCTTTGAAAAGAGTCTTGCTAGTTTATGACAGAAACGCTGAAAATCAGTTGCGTGCAGTTATTTGAGGAGACAGGATGTGAGACGCCTGCAGCAGGAGCAAAAACGTTAAATTCTCCGAGAGTGTGTAATTGAATATTTAACATTGAAACTTGTGTAAGAAGCAAGCCAGAGAAGTGAAAAATCCTAAAATGCTACTCATTCTGAGCTCCCCTGATGTGAAAAGTTTTTATGAAACAAGAAGTTACAAAATAATGCAACAAAATATGCCAACATATGTATATTTATGAACATGCAAAGCACTCATTTAGCAAATTAAAGCAATGAATAATCAGCTTAACTATAGCAGTGATTTAAAGAAGAAATCGAGGTAAAAATTTCAAACATCGCTCTAGCTTCAGTGAAATTCGTGCAATAAAAGAGCTAAACTAAAAACACAAGAGAGTATGTAATAATAAAAACTCATAAAGTGCCTAAGAAAATTTTATACAAATAAAAAACAAAAAACGCGAAATAAAATCTGAAATTTGTAGATAAACTTTCGTATCATCGAAGAATGTAAAATAATACATTTTTAAACCTTACAAAAATTAAATTGCATACAATAATAAACTTAAAATCAACAAAATCGACCTCATAATTAAATCATACTAAATTGTTTGAAAATGCTCATGAAATTCGAGTTTAAGAAATTAAAAAACTATAGCGACAAAATTTTTGAAGAACCAAATCTCATTAACTAACTAAACTCTTCTGCGAAAAAGCAACAAATATCTGTGATACATTGGCGAGCTGAAATGGGTTCGCGCAAAGAAAACTACGCTGAAAACAAGCAACAAGCCNGCCCGGGAGAACTAAAGCAGTAAAGGTCTAATTTTAAAATTGTTTATAATGACTTACCCCACTTACTATACTTTTATTTAATTTATCTCCATTTATATAATGCCGTATTTCCACTAGGCATTGAAATGACAAAATCGAATACAATAACATTTTGGCGCTTACACTTTTTCCAAGTGTTTGGCGGAGCTTCTGCCCCAATTTGTGGTGTGTTTCTTGATTTGGTTACACAAGTAGAGGTTTTACGCCACAAATGTATTATACGAGAAGTTCGTTTCATGGCAGAAATACGCTCGGATCGCCTTCCCGCTGTAAAAAAACCAAATGTTTCTAATTTAATTGTTGCTCAGGCCAGGGATCGA
>NW_016196032.1:0-2963 GCF_001687245.7 Rhagoletis zephyria | reverse complement strand
GAAGCCTTCGGCATAGCCGAAGACAGCGCTGCTCTTACTTGTTTAGTTTTCGTTTTGTTACTTGTGGCGTCTAAAGGCGGAATTTCATTTCATTTGAGTCATATATGTAATACTTCTATATTGGCAGTAAGCTAACATCTCAATGCGAAAGCATTCCGAAATCAAAGCGAGACAGTCTAGTACCGTTTTTGTCAATGTATTNGTGTACATGTTTATTTATAAACGTATGTGTTCCTTTTCTTTCGTACGTGTTTACTGATATATCTGTACTGTAGTGTTTTCGGACGGTACTAGCTCTTACTGCCAATATAGGAGTATTACATATATGATTTGAGTAGCTATATTTATATTTGCCCACAAACGAGCAAAGAGTTTACAGCCACACAGTATTACGTCTGCGGCCAAGAGTGCGCGAATGTTCGAGTTAGAAATGGGCGCGTGAGTGATTTTGGCTCACGCTCACGTTGATGGTTTTGTAGATCACGCACACTCACGTTCTGTTAAATTTTTAACAATCACGTTCACGCACTCTCACGACGCCTAGTTTTTTTTTAGTAACGCACACTTTTTGACGGACATTTTTTCTTTCAAATTGTAACTTTATTTATATAAATAAATAGCATTTCAGATAAATAGGCTTTATCGCACAAGTATTGTTACAAAAGCTTGACCAAACGCCTTGCCTGGCATGAACGCACTATTCATTTTTTTTTTGCAAATTTCATTCAGTCGCGGAAGTTACGTAATTTTTCTCTCAAAACTGCTCATGCTCACGCGTGAAAAACCGTGCCACTACGTGTCACGTAGAAAATCACGAGTTTTGCCCATCTCTAGTTCGAATTGTGCCTTTACCGCAATGACGGTTGGATACATACAACCTGAAAGAACTAAAACTAATAACTTCGTATTTTATTTCTTATAACAACAAGTTTCCATTTGTAAAGCCGGAATGAATATGTTAACTTGTTTATGAACTAACACAACCGTTATAAAAAGATATAAATAATGATTCATTCATATTTTTTGTGACGGTTCTATCGTTTCAATGACACCTTTTTGGATTCGTTATTATTTGTTTAAGGAATGACTTTGTCTTTTCAGGTTAAGATGACCTATTTTTTCGTCAACAGCTGTATATGTATCCTGCGTCAACACTATGTACCTACTTTATATTGTGCCAACGCTAACACTAACGACGCTAGCACATATGTATATATCTGTGTGGGGGCCAACACATGTGCTCTACAACTCTATCACGCACCCGCGCCCAACCAACCAGGACACATTAACATTAGCCGCCACCTCACTCACTCTAACTAATACGTCACTTCAAACCTTACCATAAACCTAAGCTTCAACCACCACCACTACATTTCCGTTTCCGGCACTGTTTTGACATCTTTTTCGTTGGATTCATTCTGCTCAGCACCAGATCAGCACGTGCTCTCTTTTTAGAAAACATTTGGAAGCGCTGCTGTATCAAACACACCGACGGAGCGATGTGCAAAATGTTGTGTGGGGAAAATACTAGGGATGTGCCGGGTAGCCGGTAGATACTGGCTAAAATCCGGCCGGATTTCCGGATTTCAATTATAGAAGATTCAGTTTGAAAATCTAGTTCAGATTTTTTTTTTTTTTTGTATTTTTATAATCAAATTTAATAGTATTTATGTAATTAGTAATTAGAATTAAAAAATGTATATATTTTTCAATATAAAAAAAAGCATTTCCGCATTATCGAGCAACCACCTATTTCTATTTTCAATTAACATAAATGCTACCCGATGCGCTAAACACTTTTTTTGAGTAAACAAATTTGGAAATTCTTTGCGACTATGCTTCCACCAAATTAAAGGGTCTTCTTGTCTGGATATAAGAAGTAGCTGTAAATATTTCTCCATTTCTAAATTGCTGCCAGTTTTCTTGTACGGTCGCTGCCTTGTCTACCCATCGTTTGGCTATCCACATCACTACAAAAACTGGAGCCAGAATCAGAGCAGTTGGCGATTTGCTCAAAGCATTGCCATCCTGGTGAGCTCGCTCTTCCATAGAAGCTTTCACTACGGATTTCGGAAAAACATCGATGTATCGAAATTTTCCGCTCGATATATAAATAGTCGATGTATCGATGCATCAATATTCTTTGAAAATTTACATCTCTAGTACATAGAGCCGCCATTTCAGTTTTCCAAGTGTGCAAAAATGACTTTGACCAACAAATTGAAATGGCTCCAAAAGGTGCGGTTAGTGTTAGAGACATAATTAGCTCAGTTGCAGTAATTAATTTAAAATTTTGTACAATTTTGCTAGTAACATAACTATGCATCGATGTATGCCCTTCGATGTATCGAAAAATATCGATGTACATTTCGATGCATCGAATTAAAAAAAAAAAAACACATCGATGTATTTTTGCCATTGACATCCATACTTCAGCCTTTTTTATATGATTCAACTGGTGTCTCCATGCCAATTGATTTATATTTTCGAATTAGTTCACCATCAACCCAGGTTTTAGATTTATTGATGTCAGAAAAAAAAACGAGTTTGAAGAGTGGGTTACAAAATATTTCAAGAATGAAGCATTACGGACGAAAAATAATCGTTAAATCAGGGTTGCAGACGGAGGAGTTATCTTTTTAATGCAGTATTATTTTATAACTTGGATTTAAGAGGAGAAATTTTGTATTCCGAATTACTTATTGGATAGTTCGTCTCGAAAAAGCAGATAATCAAACAAAAAAAAAACGCAATATAACAATATTGTGAAATTTATTAAGGGCAGCAGCCTACCGGATATCCGATCGGATCCGGCCCTTATCCTGTACATGGTATTCGGAATCCGGTTATCCGGCAAAATCTCTATCCGGCACATCCCTAGAACATACGAACAAGCCAGTAAGTAAACTTTTGCTGCCATAAATTATTTTTAAATGCGAAAATTGCATTTCTCTCGCATAAAT
>NW_016196031.1:0-2963 GCF_001687245.7 Rhagoletis zephyria | reverse complement strand
AATGTAAGTTAATTACAATTTAAAGGAAATTTGGTGTAATAAAACGTTTCAACCTTTCATTTCAGGTCCAGAACAACAAATAAGGAACAGGTAGAAATCTTAATAAGCCTAATGGAAGCTAAGTTATTTTGGCTTATTACATAAAAACGCGCGATTGAAATCAAAATATTTCAACTCACATGTGTAGTTAAAAGACCATGATTCAATAATACAAGGTTAGATAATTATTGACAGCCGCGGTTTGACACTCCCTTACAAAAGGTTGCATTTAAGAAGGATGGGGAAAGGGGAGGAATGAAATTCATTGCTGCGAAAATGGTAGTAGAAAAGTACCCAAAGTAGGCAAATAGTAGTGAAATTTCTTTTGCGCATTCTAANTACATTCTAATGTATTTGCATGAAATCGGGCATTTTAAATGAAATATTGGACGAAATGTTAATATATCTGCGTGAATTACGCAAAGACTCAAAATTAAAATAAAACTACTATGAGATTTATGTAAACATCCAATTTAAAAACAGTTTATGTTTTCATCAGTTAAATGTGATTCATATGCATATACAAGTAAACATATTGCACAAAAGCTTATACTTCTGTTTCACAGCAAAGCAACACTTTTACCAAGTAAATTTGCAAAGAAGCAACACTTTGCCACTGCTAAGGGAGCGGTGCGAGAGAGACAACTGTCAGTTTATCGAACCTTGTATTATTGAATCATGTCCAAAGACTAAATTTTAATTTAGCACTAATATTTAAATTTCCGGAGCACTAGTTTATTAATAAATAGTTTATTAATAAAAGAGCAATAGTTTATTAATAAAATTCACAGTGGCAACTGGACCTAGCAAAGGGTACCCTTTGGTATTTGCACACTTATTTTGGTTTATTACATGAAAACTCGTGATTGAAATCAAAATATTTCAACTCACATGTGTAGTTAAAAGACTAAATTTTAATATAGCACTTATATTTAAATTTCCGGAGCACTAGTTTATTAATAATGTGGCACCCAAAATAGTGGAACTGGACTTAGCAAAGCGTACTCTTATCCTATTTGCCCACTTATTTCGGGTTACTACAAGAAAACGCGCGATCTAAATTAAAATCTTTCAACTTATCCGTGTAGTTAAAAGATTAAGCTTTAATTTAAAGCACAGATTTGAGATTTCCGCGCACTAATGTATTAACACCTTTAATCTGAAATACTCTTTTATGTGTAAAACACGCAAATTAAATGGCGGGAGTTGAGCTGTTAAAATAACTGTCAAACAGCTCTTCGAAAGTTCGAATTTCCTGCTTCCAATTTTCGGGGAAAATGCTGCTCCCTGGCAATTGCGAATAGGAGGATTTTATTCTCGAGAAAAGTAAAATCAGCGAGAAATGAAATCCTATGCATAGAGAGCGTCAGATTAGCAACACTTGCGTCGACGGACCCAACTAACGTTGGCCAACACTCAACTTTTGACGCACGTAAGTCCGTCACTGCTGACAGTTGTATGTATAACCTTACGTACGCCATTTCCTTCGCATACTTTTCCGTTATTGACGTACAAGTACCCATTCTGACGGGTCTATAATGAAGCGATTTCAACGAAAAGTGTGGCGTGTCAAAGGAAACATTCCAATAGCAGTCGTTGTATTTAACCAAAGCCGTCTGTTAGCCATAACTTTTATTGTGTTGAGAGCCTTTGTATCACGACCCCAGGACAATCTATTTGATTAATTTATATTTTAAATTGCATTGTCATCGTGATCGGAAGAATGCTGAAATTTTCAAGTCTTCAGCTTGTCGGGAAGTTAGTTTAAAATCGATTGGAAATTTCCGCGGGATGAGTAAGTTTAATTAAAGCTTGTAATAATAAAAACAAGCGTAATGTTAAAACTTATCAAACAGTCTGATGAATTTAAACTTGATGGATACAACTAGGCATCAGACAAACAATTTTACGTTCCAACATTTTACCCTTTTCTTCCATATACATTGCACTTTTTTTGCTTTACATTCTCTGATAATAAGGGAAATGAACAACACGGCGTAAAAACATGATTTTAAGCGCTTATAATATGCACGATAAAATAAGAAATATGCACGAATAATATCAAAAACTTGCTTAAAATATGAATTAAATGAAATAAATAGCTCAATTTTTCTTGCATAAATATCTATTGAATTTTATTCAAAAATGTACAAAAATACTGGTGCATATGTATAGAAATGAAAATGCAAATTTAACTTAAATATTTTTGTTGCAATANGCTCAAATATTTCTGTTGCAATAAATAACAAAATATTCGTATACATTTTTTGAAAGAAATGATTGCCTGTTATCGCGGAATATATGTATTCTTAACCACGAAAAAGACACGAACTTAAAGGCATAAATTTCAGTCACTGTATATTTTTCAATCGGATGAATTGAATTACCGGATTCAATTTGGCCTACAATATTTTTTAATACAATAAAGCCCTTTTTTTTTTAAAAACTGATTTTAGCTTATTGCTCANAAGCCCTTTTTTTTTTAAAAACTGATTTTAGCTTATTGCTCACAGTTGGAAAAATTACAGCATTTAATTTTTCTTCAGCTCTCTTAACAATATCTATATATGCCAATAAAGTCAATGCCGTTGCTTCAAGGGGCAAAAAAATTTATTCAGACAATAGGCACAAATCCAAATAAGAATTGTTTCGAAGTTAATTCAACATTCTAATGGCAACCCCGCATAAGTGCTCGCAATGTTTTTCTCAGAAATTCCTCAAAATAGCTGTAACTGGTGGAGGCAAAAGTAGAGATTTTATCTCGATCTAACATCCAATGGACCAAAATGCAGCATTTATATGGACAATATTTGTTTTTTTTTATACCCGAGCGCACTTGTGCACAAGGGTATTATAACTTTGTTCACATAACGGTTGTTTGTAACAGGCAAAACGAATCGAGATAGATATAGACAAATGTATAC
>NW_016196030.1:0-2963 GCF_001687245.7 Rhagoletis zephyria | reverse complement strand
CCCATAGGAAGAGGACGATTGAAGATTGCCCCTAAGAAACATTTCTAGATTAAGAGAGTTATTAAAAAATTCCAACGAGTACAGCAATTTCTCTTCAACAGTTCGAAAGTCCAACAAATTGCCAATGTAAAACTATTACGAAATTAAATAGAGCATCTTTTTCTTAAGTCGGTTATTGGGACGAATCCAGTATATAGGAGGACAAAAATATTTACTTCATATGTATTTGACAGATTTCAATGAAATTTAGTATCCAGGGGTTTTCGTTCTCAATGATTTCGAAATTGATATAAAATTTTCAAAATTCAAAATGGCGGATACAAAATGGCGGGAGATATCCTAAAAAAAAGTAAATGTAGATAGTTATGAAACTTGGTATCCACAGATTTTCGTCGTCACTGGTTACGAAATTGGTATTAAATTTTCAAAAATAAAAAAAAAATAAATATTTGTTTTTAAAAACTTGAAATAAGCTTTTTAACCGATTTCACCTTCACAAAAAGAGAAAGGTTATCAATTCGTCGGAATATTTTTATTTTTTTTTTATATATGTTAACGCATAACTTTGGACCACGTTAACCGATTTATATAATTCCTGTTAAGTTTAAGTCCGATCATCGGGTCATGAAGAAATTTACGATAATCTTAAATTTGTATATGAGAATTGAAGTCGGTTTTGTTTTTGTTTAAAAATTACTTGTTGCTATAAACATTTCATTGGGGCATGTAAAACTAGCCCTATTGAAAAATTATTCCAATAGCTCCCTTAGATCAGATTAAAACTATTAAAAACAGTGACTATTCAATTTGCAATTAGGAAGAGTTGAGAAAAGCAAAGTAATCTGACTTTTGTTTACTTTTTGTATTTGCTTTGACAATACTTGGAAGTACGAGTATTATCGATACTTTTTTGCAAATATGAGTACTGGCATCGATTCTTTTTTAGGGTATTTTATATGAGTACTGGTATCGATACTTTTCTAAAAAGTTCTATCACTACATAGGCACCCTTTCCAACCGAGTTATGCCGTTTTTTCTCCGAATCTCTGGCTGCAGAGCACCTAGTACACTTAGCTATCCTCTTCTTGACCGACTGACGGAAACCAACCCAATAGAATCTGTTCTTTATCCTCTCAATTATTTTCTTGGTTCCCATGTGCCTTCCTTTTGTACCGATGTGGAACTCTTGCCTTTGGAACATCCACTAGATTCCGGATGCTTCGACCATTCTCACTCCACTTACCATCTTCACACTGCCCCATTGTGTTCAGTATGCCTTTGCGATTGAACTTAACGCTCACACCTCCTCCCTAGTTGAACGTTTCCTCAGCTCTATTCCGCGCACTAGGCGTGCCGTATTTCGCTCTTCCCGCGATATCAACTTCTTTGACTGGACATGTATAATCCCTCCCTGGATTTCAGGCTTTATTACTTTGCTCCGTTAGCTTCCTCTACTGACCACGAACACTTCAGATGTTGAAATCCGGCTGCGGCTGGTTATCGTAATTAACCATAATTGGCACTTCACTGGCGTGATATGGCAGGATCCTTCTCGTCAAGTTGATCTTCATGTCTTGCTCGAGTAGGAAGTCCGATGCCACATCCTCTATTATTACCTCCTAACTCTGCGCTGCTGAACTGTTGTACCAGTGAGAATCCATCTCACAATCGCGTGCCAATGGGCTGGTTTTCTGCAACTATGTAAAGGATTTTCCAGCATCCTTTTTCTGGGTTACACCAAGACTATTCTTCCCTGCGTCGACTTGAGTGTTTTGAGTATCTCATTCATCACGTCCGTTGTTTCCACTTGCACTCGGTGACCCTTATGTGCTGGTCTACTTAAGGTTATTGTAAACGATGAGAGTAATTCTCATGAGGATAGGAATTCCCTCTCATAAGAATGGATAATTACACTCTTCGTTCAGTAAATATCCATTCTCATTACTAATTAGGCGGTGAGAGTGAGAGTGAAATCCTATCCTTATGAGAATTTTTCTCATCGCTTACCAGAACCTTAAGGAGCGCTGGCATTTCCTGTGTCTGGATTTCAGCAAATGTTGGCTTTGGATTCCCATATGTCGATAGTTTGGTGTACATGTCCCGCAATCCGTTGATGAATCTATTGATTGTTACCCTTTCGAGGTGTTCACCAGATACGTCTCTCAATTTCGGAAGGGAATACCTGCAGAGTCAACTCGGCTATTTGGTGGTAGTTCTCCAGCTCAATGTGGTAAATCTTCCTCCAGTGATCGCTATTGTAACCCTGAGAAGCTCGTTGTAGAATTGGACGGACAACTTCTGAGATACTTCGCCGACCTAAACGGGGTTAGATCGCCGAAACAACAGCCCTTGGTCGGGTGAAACCCGAGTCATTCCGGTACGTAGAACCGGCTGTCGTGGGAATGAACCATCGAACCATCTCTTCGCATGCCCGGAAAACCCGACAACCCTAACGGCCTTGTCCCTGTGGACAGATCCCACAGAAGCTGCACGCTTCCTAGGGTTGCCGTTAGTGGAACTTGACGACAACGACTGAGATACCAACCGATCTGGGCGGGGTTGTTGTAGCCGCTACAACAACAACAACAACAAGCCGGAAACTGCCATTCAGTAGGTTTCGTGTTCGAGGACAGGTCATTTCTTCCATTTTCTAAGCTTTATTAGATAACCCAATGAAAACAGAGCGATTTGATGCTTTGATTTTGAATATCGTTGTTGCGTTCTTTGGTTATCGCAGTGGCTATGTTCTTCTTCTTATTTGGTATTACAACGTTACGTAACGCCGTTAATCTTCAAACCAAGTGGCAGCCTCGAATTACTACATTAACTGCCTTACCATCTAATGGCAGGATAAAGCAGTTCATAGCGGCTTGACGTTTCACATTTTGTTTATTTGAATTGGAAAACAATTTACTTAAAGAGCTGACACACTTTCTATGTGAGACGAAGTTAAATAGGGTTCT
>NW_016196029.1:0-2963 GCF_001687245.7 Rhagoletis zephyria | reverse complement strand
ACAACTGACGCAGGTGAGATCTCCTCTTCAACGGAAGAAATTTTATCTAAAACCAAGGGCGGAGCAACTGATCAGAATTCATCTTCAAGTGGCAATGAGGAATCAACGCTCAATTCATATGCAAGCACTTCTTCCACGGAATCGATAACAAGTCCTACGGCTAGCACAACTGAGGCAGGTGAGATTTTTTCAACGGAAGAAATTTTATCTACAACCAAGAGCGAAGCTACTGATCAGATTTCATCTTCAACTGGCAATAAGGAATCGACGCTCAATCCATATGCAAGCACTTCTTCCACGGAATCGATAACAAGTCCTACGGCTAGCACAACTGAGGCAGGTGGTTTCTCCTCTTCCACAGAAGAAATTTTATCTACAACCAAGAGCAAAGCTACTGATCAGATTTCATCTTCAACTGGCAATAAGGAATCGACGCTCAATCCATATGCAAGCACTTCTTCCATGGAATCGGTAACAAGTCCTACGGCTAGCACGTCTCAAGCAGGTGAGATTTCCTCTTCAACGGAAGAAATTTTATCTACAACCAAGAGCGGAGCTACTGACCAGATTTACTCTTCAACTGGCAAAGAGGAATCAACGCTGAATCCATATGCAAGCACTTCTTCCATGGAATCGGTAACAAGTCCTACGGCTAGCACGTCTCAAGCAGGTGAGATTTCCTCTTCAACGGAAGAAATTTTATCTACAACCAAGAGCGGAGCTACTGACCAGATTTACTCTTCAACTGGCAAAGAGGAATCAACGCTGAATCCATATGCAAGCACTTCTTCCATGGAATCGATAACAAGTCCTACGGCTAGCACAACTGAGGCAGGTGATTTCTCCTCTTCCACAGAAGAAATTTTATCTACAACCAAGAGCGAAGCTACTGATCAGATTTCATCTTCAACTGGCAATGAGGAATCGACGCTCAATCCATATGCAAGCACTTCTTCCACGGAATCGGTAACAAGTCCTACGGCTAGCACGTCTGAAGCAGGTGAGATTTCCTCTTCAACGGAAGAAATTTTATCTACAACCAAGAGCGAAGCTACTGACCAGATTTCATCTTCAACTGACAATGTTGAATCAACGCTAAATTCATATGCAAGCACTTTTTCTAAGGAACCGATAACAAGTCCTACGGCTAGCACATCTGAAGCAGTTGAGATTTCTTCAACGGAAGAAATTTTATCTACAACCAAGAGCGAAGCTACTGATCAGATTTCATCTTCAACTGGCTCTGAGGAATCAACGCTCAATCCGTATGCAAGCACTTCTTCCACGGAATCGATAACAGGTCCTACGGCTAGCACAACTGAAGCAGGTGAGATCTCCTATTCAACGGAAGAAATTTTATCTACAACCAAGAGCGAAGCTTCTGATCAGATTTCATCTTCAACTGGCTCTGAGGAATCAACGCTCAATCCGTATGCAAGCACTTCTTCCACGGAATCGATAACAAGTCCTACGGCTAGCACAATTGACGCAGGTGAGATTTCCTCTTCAACGGAAGAAATTTTGACTACAACCAAGAGCGGAGCAACTGATCAGAATTCATCTTCAACTGGCAATGAGGAATCAACGCTCAATTCATATGCAAGCACTTCTTCCACGGAATCGATAACAAGTCCTACGGCTAGCACAATTGACGCAGGTGAGATTTCCTCTTCAACGGAAGAAATTTTGACTACAACCAAGAGCGGAGCAACTGATCAGAATTCATCTTCAACTGGCAATGAGGAATCAACGCTCAATTCATATGCAAGCACTTCTTCCACGGAATCGATAACAAGTCCTACGGCTAGCACAATTGACGCAGGTGAGATTTCCTCTTCAACGGAAGAAATTTTGACTACAACCAAGAGCGAAGCTACTGACCAGATTTCATCTTCAACTGGAAATGAGGAATCAGCGCTCAATTCATATGCAAGCACTTCTTCCACGGAATCGATAACAAGTCCTACGGCTAGCACATCTGAAGCAGGTGAGATCTCCTATTCAACGGAAGAAATTTTATCTACAACCAAGAGCGAAGCTACTGATCAGATTTCATCTTCTACTGGCACTGAGGAATCAACGCTTAATCCGTATGCAAGCACTTCTTCCACGGAATCGATAACAGGTCCTACGGCTAGCACAACTGACGCAGGTGAGATCTCCTCTTCAACGGAAGAAATTTTATCTACAACCAAGAGCGAAGCTACTGATCAGATTTCATCTTCAACTGGCAATGTGGAATCAACGCTCAATTCATATGCAAGCACTTCTTCCATGGAATCGATGACAAGTCCTACGGCTAGCACAACTGACGCAGGTGAGATCTCCTCTTCAACGGAAGAAATTTTATCTAGAACTAAGAGCGAACCTACTGATCAGATTTTGTCTTCAACTGGCAATGAGGAATCAACGCTCAATCCATATGCAAGCACTTCTTCCACGAAATCGATAACAAGTCCTACGGCTAGCACAACTGAAGCAGGCGAGATCTCCTCTTCAACGGAAGAAATTTTATCTAGAACTAAGAGCGAACCTACTGATCAGATTTTGTCTTCAACTGGCAATGAGGAATCAACGCTCAATCCATATGCAAGCACTTCTTCCACGAAATCGATAACAAGTCCTACGGCTAGCACAACTGAAGCAGGCGAGATCTCCTCTTCAACGGAAGAAATTTTATCTAGAACTAAGAGCGAACCTACTGATCAGATTTTGTCTTCAACTGGCAATGAGGAATCAACGCTCAATCCATATGCAAGCACTTCTTCCACGAAATCGATAACAAGTCCTACGGCTAGCACATCTGAAGCAGGTGAGATCTTCTCTTCTACGGAAGAAGTTTTATCTACAACCAAGAGTGAAGCTACCAATCAGATTTCATCTTCAACTGGCAATGCGGGATCAACGCTCAACACATATGCAAGCACTTCTTCCACGGAATCGATAACAAGTCCTACAGCTAG
>NW_016196028.1:0-2963 GCF_001687245.7 Rhagoletis zephyria | reverse complement strand
AGCAAAAACAACAAGCGTACGGGCAATAATAATTTGTGCAACATTGCAACTTTTGCTTATCAGTATCGTTTGCATGTGGATGCGCGTATATACATATGTAACTATGTATGTATGTTTGTGTGCATATGTATCTCCTATTATAGCAAATGCATCAGCCAACATTTGCCAGCAACAATTAACGTAGCTGAAGTGTGTAATTGGGGAAACTATACGTTACGAGTACCAAAGTGCCTACCTAGCTACCATACATACAGACATACATGTGCCAAAGTTCATTCACCAGCTTCGGATTATTGTAGCTAAACAGACAAGCGAGAACGCCCTTCAAATTGCCCGCTCTATAATTTTGATTTGCTATTTTTGGCTACTATTAAATTAACAGCAGTTTGAAAGGCTTGATTGGAAGCTTAAAACACTAATCTAATTGAAACTTTACAATTTAGCCCCGAAGAAAAACTACAGTTTTGCAATATTTAATTGAAAGTACTTTCATTCCGAGTTATATCGAGTATTCGAAAATTACAATTAATCTGTTTGTATTTATGTATGTGCGTACATTAGGATGCCTCACGAAAAAAGTTGGTGCCTCCTCAATCGAATGGCTAATTTTCTCACTGCCACCCAAAATATTTTATTCGAATTCGGTGTCTCATTCGTGAACGGGACGAAGCGCAAAGATTTTACAAAAAAACCCTTTCTACTCACACAGGATTTTTTTTTTAAATTTTTAGGAGTTTTTTTTTATTTTGCCAAGCTATTTTAATGTGGCTCTTTATGGGCAATGCTACAGTTTTGGATGCTGACTCTTAACTCTACTGATCTAAATTAGAGCAGAGTGTAGGAGGTTTTTTGTTGTATGTGACGAATATAAAATCCACAATTAGCAACTCATAGCATTCTAACACTAAAACTATGTCGAATCTAAAAGTCGAATAATTTTTTTCATATGGAAGTGAGTCGAAAAATACCAGCCACTATGCCGCCACAATTTTTTGTTTTTGTTCAATCCATTTCTGACCCATGCAAAAAAATCGACGCTTCAAAGCAGCATCCTTTCACCTTGATGGAAACATTTTACTGAAGGTGGATCATTGGATGAGTATAGGATACGTCCATGCCCATCCTCTACGTTCTTTGCACAGACGCAGTTGCCTCAACCGCTGGAGCGCTCTATGAGGTACTATCCTCAATAAAGAGATCTATTGGAACAGATGACACTCACGATTTTCGTTGCACATGATATTATGCCCCCAGCTTTTCATCGAACCACAGAAGCCATGCGTAATACACGGTATTGGGCTAATCAGCGCCACGTACAATCATGACGTAAGGTCAAGACCTAGATGAAACTGTTTATCTAGAATTTTCTGGCAAGACTATAGCACCATACGCCTTCCTAACTCGGTATACGGAGCTAGTTTCCTAGGTTAGTAAGAATATCACTCACAAATAGTTACTAAGTGCTGCTTGTAGAAGAAGGAGTACCCTTATTCTTATTTTGTGATGAATCAAGATATAGTTCGATCTTTGTTACTCAATTTCCCCAAAACTCTTCGAAGCACTTCGCTTCGCCGGCAAGATTTCTCATTCAAAATGCAGCTTCATTTCTTCCAAAATAGCTGTCCAATAAAGAGTTATTTGGGTTTTATGGCACAGATATATAGAACCAGCTTATTGGGAGGCAGCTGAATTGACCAAGACTTACATGTACTTTTCTGCAACAAAAACCCTCCAAATGAAGCGGTGATACCACTTGCATCATGAAAACTGCAGCTCAAAACCTATTTCGTCGAAGTGGAAAATAATATACTATAGACTAAGGTAATTGACTCGAATTTTTCCAAACCCGTTTCAGCCGGTTTTCGTATTATTTTTAGTCATTTATACCGGATAAAACGGGTTTTTACCTAGTTTATTTATATATCAGAATCTAAAAATTTTAAATATTTATTTCATTGGAAATGAAACTGGAACATTTTTATAAATTGTATTACATTTGAATACTAAACAATTTTGCACAGGAGAAAATTACTTAAAAAATAATAGGAAAATCGTTCTCGGTTTTTGTTGTTGTTGCAACAGCTAACTAAACTCTTTCTAAATCAGTGAATCGACTACGTGTCGTATTCATTCCCATCTAACGGGGGGCTCAAAAATAGGCCAGATCCGAACTGTTTGGACTGTAGGGAAGGGAATGTTAGATGAGCTGATGTAAGTGGGCATACAAAGAGGTGGTTAATGATGTCGGGATCTCATTGAAAGTGGACTAAACAGTTTAACCTGCTACAATATCCAGAATGGAGATATGATGGCATTCAAGGGGTTAGAGGTGACGAAGGCTCTGATTGATTCTCTGCTTAAAAGAGACTACATTTGTATAGTCGGTCTGGTTCAGCGGATGTTGAATTTTCATTACCAAGACAGTCGGTCGTACGTTCTCAACTAAAGATGGTTGGAAAAGGAAAGTGTCTGTCACTTTCTCTGAATCTGTGCGAATTCGCGGTACACAAGCGATATTATAAAAGTTCTTTTCATGAACAACGCGATTTTTACAGGCATTCTTTCGCTCGCAGGAATGACCTGGTCCAGACCCAAAATAAACTAAATTTTATAATTTTCTAAGGGAAGAATAACTAATTTGATTTGCGGGCAGGGTGAGGCTGTCTAATGTAGACACACTCATACATATTAATCCATGTGCCGTATGCAAGATTTTATTTGAAAATACATATTATTGTTGCGTTATTCAGTTTCTATGTAACAAAAGGGAGTTAGACAGTAACTAATTACCGCTATCCAAATTCAATGATCTCTCCCGTAATCATTCAACATTTAACGTATACCTAGTAGTGAGTCGCCATGAATCCCTATATATGCCTACGTGGGAATGTACTATTCACATACATATGTACACATGTACAGTGGCGGATTTATCGTACAGGCAACATAGGCTGAAGCCTAGG
>NW_016196027.1:0-2963 GCF_001687245.7 Rhagoletis zephyria | reverse complement strand
TCCTACTTCCAAAATACAAATCTAGATAAAGGAGTGTCAAATTTTAGCAACGAACACAAGAAATTGACCTGAAAAACCTATCAAAATTTTATCAAAAACCAAGGTTGCTTTTATAAAATTTTTTTTATTGATATGCCTTTATTTAATTATAGGTATGTTATGTATATAATAAAAAGAATTAAACTCATTATAATGATATGAAAAAAGTGCTAATAAACCATTTTAAAATTTCAAATTACGTAAAAAGGACAGGAAAAAATTTATAAAAAAGTTAAATTATGGTATTTAAAAAATCCTGAAATAAAAAAGAGTTTATTTATTTAAAAAGTTGTTTCAATTAATTTCACTAAATGTTATTTTATTTTATTACTATTCTTTAATTTAATTTTATTTTATTTTATTAGTTTATTTTGTTTTATTTTAATTTACTAGANACTAAATGTTATTTTATTTTATTACTATTTTTTAATTTAATTTAATTTAATTTTATTAATTTATTTTGTTTTATTTTATTTTACTAGTTTATTTAATTTAATTTGATAATTTTATTTTATTAGTTTAATTTAATTTCATTATTTTATTTTATTAATTTATCTAATTTAATTTGATTATTTTATATTGTTAGTTAATTTAATTTTTTATTTTTATTTAATTTAATTATTCTATTTTATTTTATTTTATTGTATTAGTTTATTTTACCTTATTATATTCTATTTAATGTAATTTTTTTATATCATAAAAATGTGCAGTTCATAGTTATAAACAGGGACGGAAAATAATCATAGTTTTTTAAATTTTAACCAAAAAATCAACAAGTTATAAGCGACATATTTTCTACTGGAATTTATAATGATTTTTTATTTTTCGAGTTCAACCAATAAAGANTTATTATTAAACGATTTTTATTTATTTTTTGATAAAAAATAGTAATTATTTTATGATTTTTATTTTTTCGCTCAAAGATACTCTTAAGTGAAATAGTACCAGAGAATGTTAATGTAATGAGAGGAGCAAACGTTAATGTTAAATTTTTTTAGTACTACTAAATTCTGAAAGGTTTGAGATGCGGGAGTTCACCAAAATAATTATTTGATGCGAGAGTTCATCAAACTAAATTTTTTACCACAGAAAGATATGAAATTTTTCATCTTTTTGCTTTGCTCTTGCGATATACCGTTATGCTAGAAGCTCCTTTTCATATAAAAATTCGTACGTGTCCCACTTGTGACAAAGGTTTTCCCACCCGTAACAGAGGAATTTCGGATTTTTTTTTTATAATAAAGCAATAATTTTTGTTCTGGTTTTTGCTTTATTTGTATTCGTGGTTCTTTGTTTTAATATAAAGACTGATGTCTTACTCAGAAAAGTGAAACAAATTCGCAGAGTTTCCGTAAAATATGTCTGCTCCAAAAAACAGGTTCTTTTTTTTGCCCCACCCGTGACAGAAGAAATGACTCAGATTTTTTTCATATAAAAGTAAGCTGGAATTTTTTTCGTATTTTGTAATAACTCGTACAATAGTCGATTAGGTGTAGCTTTATTAAAATGTAGAATGGTTGAGTACTTTATACTTAAATTTAAACAAGAAATAAGATTTTTTCGGTTCAAATGTCGCACCCGTGACGGTGGAATCGCCCATATCATATATGAAATAGGGATGTGCAGTAAATCAATTGAAAGAAAAAGCTGATTAATGGAAACATGATTATTTAATTCATCAAAGAATATTAATTTTTGATTAATCAAAGTTAATAATTTATCGATTATTTATATGTTATTAATCAGATTCGAATCAATTTTATTAATCAGAAAACTGATTAATTATAAAGCTGAATAATTGCTGATATATATTGTTTTATTTAAAAATAGGATAAAAAATTATAAGTGGCAGATATTTCGACATGTAAATATGAAAAAATAAAATTCAAAATTCAAATACATATGATTGAAAAATAAAAATGTATATGTACATACATACGCCCATGCATAAGTACCTATGTCTGTACATATTAACAACGCGCATGCGTGCATATGTAGGCAAATGCACATAATCTCAAATAATTAATCACTTCTAATCACTAAACAAAAATCTACAAACGTCAAAACGAAATACTTCTGCACATACATACAAATACTACAACTAGAAACATACAGACGACACGTTTACTTTTCCCCGAACTCCCGCTTCTATAGAGCAAAAAAATCATTCATAAAAGCAAAAACTTCCATTCATAAACTCGCGCGCACCTCGCACACTTGCCCCGCTACAAACATGAGCCGTCCACAAGTGGATTTTCGTCGCGGCCTTGACAAAATCTAAAAATCTCAAATTTTTAATCCACCGCGCCAATCTGAAAAGTCTCAACAGTGTACAAAATCCCCCTTCCCTTTGCTCACTTCAGTTGTCTAAACAAAATATTTTTTCTGCGCGTTACAGAAAACGGGCAACAATGCCGACAAGTTCGCAGAATCCCTTCACTTTCGTTTCCCCCGCCTTGTCAAGAATTCTGCCTCTTCTTCAACTTTTTCACAATCCGCAGAAAAGCCAAAAAATCAATTTTGATCACAAATTACTATTTTATTTCAATTTTATAAATATATAAAAAAAACCACCTCATCTAGTCGGACTCGAACCCCTACCGTATCGGTAAAGCATCATCATCGCTTCGCCTCTACCAACTATGCCACAGCACATCTTGAATGGCAGGCATCTTACAAGCTACATGTACGCTTCAAAAAGCAAGTATGAATTCAAATATTTTTTCTTTTTCGTTGACATATCTACATCTACGTACCAAAGCATGATTCAATAATAGAAAGGTTTTGTTATTACACAGTCTTCTCGCTCCCACACATAAAGTCGGCTCCTTTGATTGTGCATAATGTTGCTTACTCTATAGTTTCTAGTGATATTAGTAGTAAAACCAAAAATTCTTCATACTAAATATTCGTTGGCATCACCT
>NW_016196026.1:0-2963 GCF_001687245.7 Rhagoletis zephyria | reverse complement strand
AATAAGACGATATCTCAGATTGAGTTCGTAAAATTTTTTATAAAAAAAAAAAAAAAATTATTGTCTGTTTGTCACTTATGTTTAAGCTTTTCCCTATTCTACTATAAAGGTTTAAAAAATGTGGTTTTTGACACATTTTATCTCAACTATCTTGAAAATAAGAGCTAAGTGATTAGTTTAAAGTACTGGTTCTTAATATATGGAAAAAATCCTAGAGGAATTAGCTTTCAAAAGTTCTGACGAAAAATTTTGTTGGCCGGTGTTATTAATGAAAGGTGGCGAGAGTGTAACTAGGCAAAAGCTATTTGATCAATTTTTGGCTATTTTTATTTCTTTAAAACCGGTTTTTTTTTATTTCTTTACGAAAATTAGCTTACTATATAGAAAACTATGTAAATCAAAATTTCATACTTTGTAGAATATTTATAAAAATTCGACGAATTTCAACAAATGTTAATAAAAATTTTAAAGTTTTTAAAATATGTATTCAGTTTTGTAGGCCATTAATTTCTAGTATCATAAAGTGCAGGTTTCATGTAGCTAGAACTTACCGTTGATTTTTGGCAATTTTTTGTTTGAGCATTTTCTTTCATAGAAAGTTTGTTCAACAATATTTTTGTATGGAGAAAATGAGCAACACCTTCCACAAAAAAATAGCAAAAATCAAAAGTAAATCCTAGCAGTTTAAAATTTGCACTTCGTCTAACTAAAATTGAATTTGCGCCAAAACTGTGTACTCAGAATGTTTCTAAAAAATCCAATTAATAAGCTCGAATGTCGAATTTTGCTAATTTTTTGTGCAAAGCTTGAAACATGGTTTTTGTTAGATAATAAACATTAAAAAATCGAAAGGGAACTTTCCAAAGAATGCTAAAATGTCACTTCCCCATTTATATTTTCGCCCCTTATTTCTGTTGGTTGGAAAGGTATTTTACCTTTTCTGGAAATTTTCTTGAAGCAATAAATATACGAGCATTTTTTCTTGAGAGCTGTAAACTCATTTAAGAAATTTTGATAGAAGAAAATCTCTTTTCATTTTGTATTATGAATTTTTTGTTTTTATTGAATTCGCATTGGCCATGCCTAAAAATTAAAATGAGCTCGCTAACTTTTTTTATCATAAAAGTTTAAAGTTTTTGGCCAAAGATGAATGGAAAAGGAACACATATGCAGTTATGACCGGCGATCACCCGATATTTATTCGTACTGGGGGTATTGCCATTGTAAAAGAAGCAGAGCTGTACACATCCACCGTACGTTATATGATTTTCCTCTTTATTACAGTCTTGCAGACTTATAGAATGGCAATGGACTTTCTGGAGCAGTCTTCAACATTTTGGTTCCAGTCGAGTTTCCTGAGTAAAATAATTCTAAGGTACTTGACCTCAGTTGGGAGAGTAAGTTCTATAGGCTCTAGCGAGGGTGGGTTTCATTAAGTAATTTTATATTTTTCCTAACTTTTTCATACATAAATATATGTATGTAACTAATATGTTGATCAAACTTTTTTTCAACAAGGTTATTGAGTTTTATAACACGAGTGTTTATATGAAAAAATTAAAAACAACAATAAAGTATAAGTTTTTAATTGTCATAACTAACTACATAAAGTTAAATTTTTGCAATAATACATGGTGCAGTTACAATCCTTTTCAAAGCATTTATTGTCTACTTGATGCGAAAACCATTTGGAATAACGAAAGACTTAAGCAACGAACTGGGTTTGCTTTAGGAGACCAACTATATATCTCAAAGTTTGTTTGTATTGTATACGGAAGGTATACGCCCTGCCAAAAATTGTGCAACTAATTTCTAAAGAGAGTATTCCAAAATTACTCTCAATCGGGTACAATTGGGCATTAATTAGTCACAACTAGTCTCATACGGGTATTATTGGAGATCAATTAGTCCCCGACTCATCTCTAACGGGTACTATTCACAATTTAATGATATGTACACACTTAGTCAACAAAATTTCATGTGCCACGTTGGTACAGAGAGAGAGTGTTCGACTAACGAAGCTGAGAACCCCGGTTCGAATCGCAGCTGGCGCAAATTTTGACGTAGAATACATACGTCATACGTTTCGATATGCAGGCTATGCTGAAATGTTGTAGTTGTCATTTTTAGAAAACGCTTATTGCACGAGAACGAATGAAGCGATTTGAAAGAAAAGTGTGGCGTTTCAAAGATACAGTTCCAAATTTATCGACAGATTCATTTTTGTCAGTAACCAATTCGGTTTCTGACGTAGAAACAACGGTAAATATTCCCTTATTTTGGGCTCAATTTTGTGCTTTTAAAGTGCTTTAGCGATTTGCAGATTAAACTTTAATTTTCGGGATATAGGTTCTTTGGATCAATAGAAATATTATCGTGTACAAATTTTATATAAGTTCAACAAATATTGAGCATTTTGATGAAAAAAATTGTTGAAAAAATTTCCATTTTTTTTATTTCCAAAATGCTAGAAAACCGCTCGAANTTTTTTTTATGTATGTTACCGCATAACTTTGGACCACGTCAACCGATTTCGATAATGTATCGGAAATATAGTGTCTCAGAGGTGGTCCCATACTAATTTGGTTAAGATCCGATCAGCGGATCATGAGATATATATATATATATATATATTTTTTTTATATGGGAGTTGAAGTCGGTTTTTTTTGCTAAAAATTACTAGTTGTTTTCTTTAATCAGAAACTCAAGATTTTTCCTTTCATTTGGTATATGGTAAGTATTGGTTGATATCTTGTAAGTGTGTTTATTTTTATTCAAATATATGGGCATGGCAAATGATTTTCCATATAAAATCACTTCGTCATCATTCTGCAAACACGTGCATGCTCTGGAAGTGAGAGAAGAAGACAAAAAGTGTGTATAGGTATTTCGGCTTTTGAGTAACAGATGACGCAATATCGAGCCCTAACCGCCAAAATAACGTAAGCGACATTTTTTCAAAA
>NW_016196025.1:0-2963 GCF_001687245.7 Rhagoletis zephyria | reverse complement strand
GACAGATACACGTATGTTGTTTCAAGTAGGTGATTAAACATAATAAATACTATAAGTATGTAGTATAGTACAGCAACAATATTAAAGACGCGAACTCTTGCGCAAAGAAATAACTACGTATGTATTTAATGTTCAAGGCGACTGACAAAAGTTCGAAAAGAATTGTTATTAAAAATATGTACAGGTATGAAGAAAAAAATATTTGCATTAACTGGAATTAAATCCTATGAATTGGTCTGTGCGAAAACATCGGCCAACATTGTTTTTAGTTGGGGGAGTTACATATGTCACTGCACCGATATGGGTCCTCCTTTCAATTGCTTATTTGCAGGAATTATTCTTCGGCGGATATGCATTCTGACATAATTTTTTTTTTTTAGCTTTTCGAGCTTTTGCAAAAATGTAAATATTATAGCAGATTCAGGTAAAATACCCAGCGATTAATCCATAGAAATGGGCGTGGCAGTCTTAGGACTAAAGTTAACAAAATTAAGGTTTTTTTATCGAAGAATCTTCTAGAAATGGGCGTGCCTTTAGGACTTTAGGACCAAAGTTAAAAAAATTTGATTTTATTATGGATTTTGGCAGAATATCTATTAAATAACAATGCACAGTGGTTCAAAATTCAATTTAATTCAAAGCAAATTCAGCTCAAAGCCTTAATTTTTCACTCAATTTGGTTAATTTCTTTAATGTAATGAAAGCTAATAAAATTTGAAAGAAACAGTTGAGCTCGATTTTTTTATTTTTCTTAGGTTTTATTAAAATGTTTAGTACAATGCGGCGAAAAAGTTACAATTTGGAAGAAAATTTATTCTCCGGTTCCAGTTAATAAATGTTACATAATAAAAACTAGTTGTAAAAAATTTTAAAATTCACCCAAAACGAAAAAAAAAATATTTCACAAAAAAAATTTGAAATGTTATTAAAACATGTTCAACAAATTAAAAAAAAAATATTTGGAGTTTCTAGAAGAATGTTGGGTATGCAGTCTTATGGATCATTAAATTTTAGTGTAGTAAAACGCAATTTCAAGTGCGATTTATTTACTATTATTTTTAATATTTTTTTTCGTCAACATTTCGAGCACATCTGCATATTATATGGGAAATAAAAGCGCTTGCTAAATTATTAGAAATCGACGCAAACTCTTAGCCTCTTAGTATGATCTATAAAATGCATACCCAAAATTTAAAAAAAAAAAAACCAAAAAGAAAAAATAATTAATTTTGGTCGAAACTTTTTTATAACATTTAATTTTATTTTTTGTTTTGGGAGAACCCTGAAATAGTTCTACTAGTTTTTATTACGTAGCATTTATTAACTGGAACACGAAAATCGATTTTCTTCAAAATTGCTACTTGTTCTCCATTTTGCACTAAAAAAAAATTCAAAAGTCGGGCTCAACTGGCCTCTGCAAATTTTATAAGCTTTCATTTAAAAAAAAAAAAAAAAACTTTATCAAGTTGAGCAAAAATGAAGGCTCCATAGAATTGTGAACACATAATGCAATTCAGCAACTTTTTTTTTGTAAGAGAAGAAAGTTGTATTTTGAAGTTATTCCAAATGCGTATTCAAACTATTTTTCCAAAATACAGTACATATTTGAAGAAGAACGGTCGGGTTATCTTGCACTTTAAAGAATAACTTTTGAACTTCGCTGCACATTCGCATTTTAATAGATGTTAAAAAACATAAACAACAATGATTTAACTTAAGAAATGTTGAAGATATGGACGTTAGAGTAAAGAGCTATTTTCGGAATGGACTGAACAATGCCGGAAATTCTTCTTAATGAGTTTTCTGGGCCATGCGGTTTTTTTTTTTTAAGTTCACACCCTGACTTTATTTGCAAAAGATATCTGAATTTTGAGAAATTTTCTCGAGGTCCTTATATCCTTATATCTCGTAACAGAAACTAACATAAAATAAGTAAAAATACNAGCTATTTTCGGAATGGACTGAACAATGCCGGAAATTCTTCTTAATGAGTTTTCTGGGCCATGCGGTTTTTTTTTTTTAAGTTCACACCCTGACTTTATTTGCAAAAGATATCTGAATTTTGAGAAATTTTCTCGAGGTCCTTATATCCTTATATCTCGTAACAGAAACTAACATAAAATAAGTAAAAATACCCCTCTTATAGCAAAAGGATAGCTCTTTTAAAGGAGCCTGGTTTTAGATGTGTACGAAAATTAAAAAAAAAAACAAATAAAATTAAAAAAGTAGACCTTTCCAATACAACATACAAAAAGCTAAGGGTCCGAAAGAAAAAAACCTTTTATTTGACTCATTCTAGTAAATGTATGTACATAGTGTGGCGCCTAATTAATTTTTTTTTTTTATTCTAGACGAAACTTAAGTACTTAGATAGTACTATTTAGTTCGAATATGCATGTATGTATGTGTGCACATAAGTAAAGATAATGTAGTAAAGAACCTACAGCTGATAAAGCGTAGATGCTTTGCTGATTTGACAAACGTCAGATATTATAATTCTATAACAGTTTTTGGTATTGCCTAATATTATTTCCATAACGGTATCAAGTTTGTTGATTGCGACCGTCATTTTGTGACACCATTATTTACCTTAGCCACGTGGTCGTTATATTGACATGTTTTTTTTTCGTTTACGCTTCACCGGATATAATTAATGCAGTGCAGAAGATTTGTATTTCGGAGCATGAGGACAGGTAAAAAAGGTGGCTAATGTAGCTTTATGTACCGATTGGGACATATGAAAGGTTTACGTGCATTTATGGATATATTAAAAAAAAAAGATTTCTTTAGATATTGAAAATCAATTATAATGAAGTACATACCGGCCACTATTAGCGACGATCTTTTGCCATTTTTCGGGTAGCATCGTAATTCCATCGGTGTAGAACTTTTGTGGGTGATCCTTTTAATTCGATTATAAATTTTGGTAATTTTCATTCAGAACTAAAGACTCCTAATCAAGA
>NW_016196024.1:0-2963 GCF_001687245.7 Rhagoletis zephyria | reverse complement strand
CGGTAAGCTGCCCGTACTGTAGACGTTGGCGGTGGACTTGGAAATGGACCGAGAGAGTGAGCCGTAGTACTGCGGCGGCGGACTGGGCTCCACGTTTCGGTGACAGTGCTGGTGGTAGTTGTGACTGCCACTCAGCTGACTGCTGCTCACACTTGATCGCCGCACTGGTGGCCGGTTGTTTGTGTTGCCGCCATTGCTGCAAGAGCTCTTGTTGACCAGTGATCGACCCAAAGAATTAAAGTTGGAGCTAGTCGGAATGGACTGCATCGAGGTGGATCGGTTCAGACAGTTGTGATGACTGATATGCGATCCACTACGATGGTAGCCGTTGGCAGTCAACTTCGGCAGAGTGTTCGTAGGCGGAAGTGAGAGATTAAAGTTGGAAATAGGTCGCGGAATGAGACTGGGTCGCAGCTCAATCAGCGAACTGTAGCCACTGTTGCGCTGCTGAAAGATGTTACTAACTGACTGGGATCGCTTTCCACTCAGCGCTGAAGTCGTCGCCGCAATGGGCACCACTTTAGGCGTCAGTGTGGGAATCTTCGAGAGGTTGCCGTTTGACAGTCGTCGAGGGTCAGCTCGGTTGTCTCGGTACAGTGACGAGTAGAGCAGCGAACTGTTGGCACTGCCATCGCCACTGCACTGCTGCATTGGATGCGTTCGATGATGATGCTGATGCTGCGAGCTTCCATTGTGGGCAAAGGAAAGGGGCAAACTGACAAAATCATCGTGATTACCGCCCTGTTCACTCATCTCAATTGCCATCATTCGCTGATGGTGCTTGTTAGCGGCGCCATTTGCCGTTCTCGTCGTCTGCTGGCCGCTTCGATGATGCTGATTCTGCTGCTGCTGATTCTGCTGCTGCTGCTGATGCTGATGATGGTGGTGATGATGATGATGATGCTGTCTGTAGTTCTCCTCAAGCTTCGCCATGACCAGCCGATCGCTGCTCTCTGTGACGTCGGAGAGCACCGGCGAGGCGCTGCTGTTAGTGGCCAGAGAGGGGGCAGTGGAGTGCGTCGGCGAACAGCCGCCACCGGTGGAGTTGGTTGCAGAGGAGGAGGAGGCGGAAGAGGAGGAGGAGAGGGCCATCAGCTCATCGATCACATCTTTGCCATCGAGAAATCGCTGCAAATTGTCCCGCTGCTCTGCCGACTGCTGCAGGCCGCGCAGTGACTCTCGAATGCGCATTATGTCGTCNGCCGATCGCTGCTCTCTGTGACGTCGGAGAGCACCGGCGAGGCGCTGCTGTTAGTGGCCAGAGAGGGGGCAGTGGAGTGCGTCGGCGAACAGCCGCCACCGGTGGAGTTGGTTGCAGAGGAGGAGGAGGCGGAAGAGGAGGAGGAGAGGGCCATCAGCTCATCGATCACATCTTTGCCATCGAGAAATCGCTGCAAATTGTCCCGCTGCTCGGCCGACTGCTGCAGGCCGCGCAGTGACTCTCGAATGCGCATTATGTCGTCAATGGAGTCGATCTTGTCGTTGGTCAGCTCGAGCATTCGCTCCACAAACTCAAAGTCGTCCGCCGCCTCGTTGAGGAAGTCAAAGACATTGTTCAGGCTGACCTTTGGTGAACTGATCGACGAGCTGCTGCTTGAACTGCTGCTGCTGCTGCTGCTACTGCTGTGAGAGCTGGTCGATCGCTGATGCTCTTCAGGCAGCTGAAGCTCATCCAGTCGACCCCCACTTGACTGGTGAGGCGACTGGCTGCCGACAGCAGTGTCATCCTTCACTGGTTCCTCCGGTGACCAGTGACCGTTGCCACCGTTGACCGGTNCAATGGAGTCGATCTTGTCGTTGGTCAGCTCGAGCATTCGCTCCACAAACTCAAAGTCGTCCGCCGCCTCGTTGAGGAAGTCAAAGACATTGTTCAGGCTGACCTTTGGTGAACTGATCGACGAGCTGCTGCTTGAACTGCTGCTGCTGCTGCTGCTACTGCTGTGAGAGCTGGTCGATCGCTGATGCTCTTCAGGCATCTGAAGCTCCTCCAGTCGACCCCCACTTGACTGGTGAGGTGACTGGCTGCCGACAGCAGTGTCATCCTTCACTGGTTCCTCTGGTGACCAGTGACCGTTGCCACCGTTGACCGGTGAGTCGGCCGACGTCGTCGTCGTCGTCGTCGTCGCCACCACCGGCAATTTGACAGCGGAGGCTTCACAACCTTTCTCCACATGTTTCTCTGCAGTCCAATCAGGCGCAACTGAAGCCGGATTCATGGCTGCATTACTTTCCACCGTTCCTTCTTTTTCTTCTTCTCCTTCTTTGGAGGTGATTGCCGGGCAAGTGATGGTTGTAGTTGTGTTTGAGGTGGTGGTGGTGCTTGCAGAGATGGTGTCGTCGTAATCAGCTGTAGCCGTCACTGGTAATCGGGGCACTTCCATCGAGGAAGGGAAATTGCTCGTAAATGGCGGCTGTTTGTTGTCAAACCTCAAATTGCCGCCAATCAATCCAATTGCCGCAGTGGCATTTAGAGTCGGTGTCGGAGTAGTCGTCGTCATCGCCGCCGCCGCCACCTCCTCTTCTTCGTCCTCTTCGGTAATGGAGGACAGTTCGCTGTAGGGGGCGAGTATCAGCTCACTGCCGCTGTGGTGAAAAAGGTACCGCGATGAAGACTCCTTCAGGTAGTTCGTGTCCAGCATAAAGTCGTCCTTGTCGTCGTCCACTCGGCTGATGATGTCGTTCTTTATTACGTCAAAGTCCTCATCGTCCTCATCATCATCGTCGCCGTCGTCTTCGCCGTCATCGTGGTCATTCTCCACATCATCAACCTCATCTTCCTCAGCATTTGACTGAACCGCCTTCATTGGGCCAACTTGCTCTACATTTTCACTGGTCATGGTCTCATTGGCAGCAGCAGCAGTAGTAGTCTCCTCCGCCGACTTTGTTGGCGCCAGGTAGTCTGGTGCATTATCACAGTCTCTTCGAGAAACGGTATCAACGGGTATACTGCTCGGAGACTCGAC
>NW_016196023.1:0-2963 GCF_001687245.7 Rhagoletis zephyria | reverse complement strand
CAGTGGGTTAGTATTATACAATATTATACAAACGTATATATACAAACGTACGTATAAAAAAAATTCCATACACACATATATGTACATTAGACCACGTCACAAAAAAAAAAANTGATAGCACAACTTGTTGTTGTATTATTGCGTAAGGTGATTTCATCGCAGTAGCGGCTGCATTGCATTTTTACTGTTGACAACAACTACCACTTTCTTGGAAGGCAAAATTGTTTAGCAAACAACAACTTGGCAGTGGGTTAGTATTATACAATATTATACAAACGTATATATACAAACGTACGTATAAAAAAAATTCCATACACACATATATGTACATTAGACCACGTCACAAAAAAAAAAANATTACGATACCGTTGAGACGACTTTTAAATATTTTTATGCAAATTTTTTTATTTTTTATTTTATTTTTCAAAAAAAATCTTTAAGAAACTGTTTTTATTCATAAAATCTCCATTTATGGAATATTTTCAAATCGGTCCAGCTCACGTAAATCTTAATAACCTTCCGAAATATTTCGGTGGAAGTCTTAAAATATAATAGGTTTTATAATTACAGTGGAAACACAGCACCGATTTTTTTTTTTTTTGTATTAGGAGGGATGCAGTCTAATGTATCAACATTAGATCGTACCAGAAAAAAAATTCGCCGGACATCTTTTTTTGGTTTTCACCGAACTTAGGGGTGGTCTTTTTACTCTTCGCTTTATATCTGCGGATTTTAAAGTTTGGTATATCAATGTTCTTGTCTTCCGTTTAGCGTCTCGGAGGGAAATCGGCATCTATCACAGCAGAGTTTCCAATAGAACGCCTCCGTTGGCGAGCGAGTAAGCCTCATCGTTTATGAGATTTACTAAGGTTATACGCCCTATTTCCTAACAAAGCACTGACGCGCCTGGACCTTAAACAAACATTTACAGAGTCTACTCTACTCATGCTCTCACGGCAGCCTTCGACCACAACAGTGGCTTCGATATTCGTTCGTAAACTTGACGGTAGTTTTGGATGCTATATTATTGGCTGATAGGTGCGGCGGCAAAAAAGTAACGTGGCATAGCGTGCTGTTGGTGGTGTAGTTCTAAGTGCCACTGTGTTGATAATAATGGTTTGCCTGTATGTACGGTGACCATTCGTCCCGATTTTGGCGGAACAGTACCGATTTTAAGAAAATTGTCCGCTGAATATTTTTTAAAAGTCGCGACGTATAAGAGCCCCGATTTTTCATATCTGCACCGACTAAGTCCCGATTTGCAGTGTTTTATTTATTAATTTAATAAGAGTCTCTCTGTACTCTGGTCCAAAAATAATTTTTCTTACAAGCGTGGCAGCACTGTCGTTATCACAAAGAACAAAGAATATAAGGGAGCTATAAACATAGCCAACATCTTTATATTTTCTATGATCTTTGGTTATGTTTTATTCCGTCAAACTGGTACTCTCGCTATATTGCAGTCTATCATTGTTCTAAAATTTTTTTTTTAAACGAGATGTAATTATATTCTTAAAGGAAAGGTGGTACCTCAGAGGTGGTCCTATACTAATTTGGTTTAGTCAGATCATTAGATCATTGACAAATTAACGGTTATCTTAAACTTTTGTATTATAATTGAAGTCGGTTTTGTTTTTTGCTTAAAAATCACTTGTATAATTATTTGTTCAGTTTTTTTGTTTTTTAATGAATAGATTCTAACTTGAATTCAGTGTAGTAACCATAGATATGAAAAATATAATTTGTAAATACAGCGGCGAAAATATAAATTGGGAAAAGACATTTTAGCATTTTTAGGCGATTATTTACTGTTTATTATTTTTGTTTTATAAAAGTATAGCTCGTTATCTAACAAAGACCATGTATGTCAAAGTTTAAAATTTTGCACAAAAATTGGCAAAATTCGACAAATTTTTATTAAAATTTATAGATGTTTAATTAGATATTTCAGATACATTCTGAGTATACATTCAATTCAAAGTGCACATTTTAAGTAGCTTTGGCTTACCGTAGATTTTTTGGTAATTTTTTTTTTTGTGGAAAATATTGCTCATTTTCTCGAACAAAAAATTTCCGAAAATCAACGGTAAGACCAANCATTGGCAAAATTCGACAAATTTATATTAAAATTTATAGATGTTTAATTAGATTTTTCAGAAACATTCTGAGTATGCATTCAATTCATAGTGCACATTTTAAGTAGCTTGGGCTTACCGTAGATTTTTTGGTAATTTTTTTTTTTGTGGAAAATATTGCTCATTTTCTCGAACAAAAAATTTCCGAAAATCAACGGTAAGACCAAGCTACTTCAATTTTGTACTTTTTTATACAACAATTTAATGGGCTACAAACCTGTATACTCAAGAAAATTCTAGAAAATCTAATTAAAATATTTAAAATTTTGATCAACATTTGTTCGTCGAATTTTTATAAATGTTATTAAGATATTAATTTTCATAAAAAAATAAAATTTTTTTTTTTTAAAAAACAAAACTTGCTAAAATGTGTTTTCGCCATTTACAATCTCGCCATCGTATATACATACATAGTATGTATGTATTTATTGTGTGCATACACTATTGAGATAAGTTTTCAAGTTTTTTCTTTTTGTTTTGTTTTAAATAAAACTGTGTTGAAAGATGTTATGTCTTTTTATTCTAAAAACAATGTTGTAGGTGCAGATTCGATGCTTTAGAAATGTCCCGATTTCTGGCCACAGAAATCTAGTCACCGTACCTATAAGAGCAAATCTCACGAGTTGTTAAATTTTTCGACAAAAACGTGTTTATGGTCTAAAACGGTTGCACGCTTATCTTAGAAAAGGAAACAAGAATCCATTGCGAAATGAAAACTTAAAAAAGATACACTAAAAAGTAAAAATAACAACTCGTGCTCATACATATACCCGTAATTGTGTATGTAACGTATACGCCCCGTAACACCGTACATAGTCAGATAAAATG
>NW_016196022.1:0-2964 GCF_001687245.7 Rhagoletis zephyria | reverse complement strand
AAAAAGTCAAACTTACCTGTACGGCGTCAAAGGTTTGCTCACCAAACTCATCACTGCAGCCTGCCCTGTCGAGTTTTCGGTACCGAAGTGTCCATCGACCGGTCTCATCGTAATCGGACGCCATTCGCAGCTCCTCTATTTGGTGGCGAAAGCGAACGTACGAGCGAAAGTTGAAACTCGATGCGTAGTCTTCGTAGTAGGCAATCTGAGCAAAGGCAATTGTCCAAACATTAGTTGGATTATATTTATGCACTTTAAACAACTTACATTTAAAAAGTGAGACATGTAGTTGGGGTTCTCCTTTGGCGGCGGAAAGTCGCTGAATGAGCTGACTTCTTTAGATGTGTTGATAACGCTGCTGTACATCACCGAGGCAATCCCGTTCTCATCAATGTCCTCATGGTAGTTCCACAGACCGCCAATGTAGTTGGTTTTCTCAAAGACGACCACATTGAGACCTGCTTCGAGGCAGCACTTAGCCGAGCCAATTCCGGCCACGCCGGCGCCGATGATGGCCACAGTTTTGGGCATCTTCTTTGGTGTGAAGAAAGATCAACAGCGCAAAAATATTTTTGTTGTCATCTGAGTTGTTGTTCAAATTTTGTTTTTTTCAACTCAGTCACTATGGCTGCAGCCAGTGAAGCGGAGAAAATGGGCATTTTTCTCATCCAACGTTTTCCTCTTTCTCTTTCTTTCCAAATCAATCTTTTCTCTCCAACGCTTGCCTTTTCACCTGTTTGCCTTCCCTAGACTTGTCACTGTTCACTTTCACTGCACTACTGTACTCAATCAAGCTGTCAGTTTTTTTTGAGTGCTACTCTATTGTTAAGTTAAGTAACGGTGAGGATTTAGGCGATGCATTGAGAGAACAAGTTTTCTTAAAAGAAAAGTAAGCACAATGACTGTACCAATTGACAGAACAGGTTTTGCAAGGTACAGTTTATTGGTCAAATTGAAAATGATTGCTGATTTAAAAATTTGCAAATATCTTAATTTAGTGTACAAATCTTGTACAAAAATACAAAAGAAATTACAAAATAAGTTAATAAAGAAAAAATTTACGTGTTCGTAATTGAAAAAAGCTGAAGAAATATAAAATGTAAGCAAGGTATATGAAAATGAGCTATTGAAAAATATGAAAACAAAATTAATTTTGCAGAAAACTAAAGTAAGTGCATTTAACTTAATTAAACATACTCTGAAATTCATTTTGTAAGTAATGGTCCCAATAGGGCCGACTGCCGTGCCAATTTTCTTTTTATTATTCAGCCTTTCGTACAGTTGCATGTACTTTAACTTAAAAAGTAACATTGTTTTGGGAATAAAGCATTGCAACTTTGGAATGTACCGGTGACCCTGAGGAATCACTTTAGCGGCTTTGGCAAGGAACATGAGTGCTATGAAAATCATGACAATTTGATTGACCATAAACAGGTAGGTCACAATCAGTTTGGATCCGTTTAACTTTGGATCCATCGCTCGGTAGACAATATATATGTTGGTAGGTATCTGACAAGCCATGCAATGAAAGCTAACACGAGACCACACCTCATGATCTGTAAAATTGTACCGCATTGAGATTTTGGTGTGCTCATTGAGAAAACTGAAAAGTCGCTGAGAAAATGCTTTTTGTGACAGGGCACCTTTTTGAGCTAGTATCAGTGTTTTCTTGAGAAACTCAGTTAAAATTTGAATATGTTTCATGTAAAAAAGACTTGCCCAAATTGCAAGAGAAAATATAAAAACGAACATCTTCATANTCTGTAAAATTGTACAGCATTGAGATTTTGGTGTGCTCATTGAGAAAACTGAAAAGTCGCTGAGAAAATGCTTTTTGTGACAGGGCACCTTTTTGAGCTAGTATCAGTGTTTTCTTGAGAAACTCAGTTAAAATTTGAATATGTTTCATGTAAAAAAGACTTGCCCAAATTGCAAGAGAAAATATAAAAACGAACATCTTCATAATGCGACCAATTAGGTAGATGTACACTAAAAGGTCCAGCACTACCAATGGTAAAAAATAAACGTTTAGCTGTTGGTAGAAAACTGTNAATGCGACCAATTAGGTAGATGTACACTAAAAGGTCCAGCACTACCAATGGTAAAAAATAAACGTTTAGCTGTTGGTAGAAAACTGTTAAAAAGTAAGTCAGAAGAATGGTCACTGCTGTATCTGAAAAGTTTAAAATGTGCACATTTATAAAAACAAGATAAGTACAAGTAATCAAAAGCACTAACATGCCATAGCAATAATAAAGCTGTTTACTTTTTCAAGCATCATCACTGTCATACAAGTTTGAATTCTCAATTTAGCCGAAACATTTGGGAATAAATACGACTTAAATTGACCAAACTTTTGCTGATCGATAAACTCCAGATTATTATAAAGCTCTAGCCTAATTTTCCAATCGATGTACTTTTCTAGGCAATACTTTGGTAAATGTCTAAAGTATGCAGAGACTTTAAGTTGAGAAAAATGCTCTAGTTTTTCAAAATACAGTTTCATTTGTATATCACTTGATTGAAAACTTTTCTGATATATCTGCAAATCAAGTACAATTCTATCATAAAGAAGTTTCCAGGAAAGTGTGTCCACCTTGTGAAAGAAAAGGTCGTGCTCCAAAAGGAGCCCATTTAGAGTCAACATTATAAATGTGACACCAAAAAAATAGTCTTTATCTGTTGAAAAGTATTGAAACATGTGCTCAAAAAAGTCATATCGAGATAGTTTGAGTGGATGAGGGTTGATAATAGTGGAAATCAAAAGGTAATAAAAACGAAATAAATAGGCAATAAATAAATAAAGGTTAGATCTGTGGAGAAATTGATGATTGAAATCATGGTGATGCTCGACGTTATTTTTAATAAGATTTTGATAAATGTGACAATTTGACTCAACCCATGATTTATAAAATGATGTTAACATTTTAAAACAATTAAAGTTGAAATATAAAAGTATAGTAA
>NW_016196021.1:1123-2964 GCF_001687245.7 Rhagoletis zephyria | reverse complement strand
GTTACCCAGGTCCACGTTTTGGTCTATATCTCGAGACCCTAGTTATTTTGCACAGAATATTTACTTTTCTGGTAAAAAGCGTACCTCAACCACACACGACTGAGTTGCGACTGGCGCATATATCGTGAGAGGTACACAAGAAGCTTGGAGGGCAGGAATATAACGTAGCGGTTATTTTGCTGTTAGAAAAATAAAGCTGCAGTGCTTTTTGTTGTACTTTACAATTTGTACTTTTGGCCAGCTTTTTGATAGAAATACTCCTCTGTGCGTTGGTTCGAATCCCACTGGCAGCAAACATTTTTTTAAATCTTTTTTTTTAATTGTTTTTTTTTTATATTGTAATTATAGTTGTTGCTACTTCTTTAATTAAAATTTTGCCAAAAAAATTAGATTCACTTGGAAATGGATAGCTCTGTTCTCTCTCATCTTAACAAAGGGCTATTTCGAGATCGGTGGTTCGAATCCAACTGGCAGCAACATTTTTTAAATCTTTTTTTAATTGTTTTTTTTCTATTTATAGTTGTTGCTACGTTTTTAATTAAAATTTTGTCAAAAAAATTAGATTCACTTGGAAATGGATAGCTTTGTTCTCTTTCATCTTAACAAAAGGCTGACAAGGGGCGCCAAGTACGGAATAATTACGAACTAAAACTAGAAATGCTAATTTATGCCAAAACTTAAAATCTACAGAGAGAAACGAATAAAATTTGCATAATTAGAACAATTTCATAATTTTGGAAAGCGGTTTAAAAATTGGTTAAAAATAATAAAAATAATTAATTTTTTTGTTGCATAATTTGCCGTTTGGCTTGCTTTGTGCATTAAAACTGTTTTTGATTTTGTCGTTTAATTGTTTTTTGTTTAAACAGCCTTATTAAAAAAAAATAGGGACTTGGAAAGCGGTTTAAAAATTGGTTAAAAATAATAAAAACAATTAATTTTTTTGTTGCATAATTTGCCGTTTGGCTTGCTTTGTGTATTAAAACTGTTTTTGATTTTGTCGTTTAATTGTTTTTTGTCTAAACAGCCTTATTTAAAAAAATAGGCACTGGGAAAGCGGTTTAAAAATTGGTTAAAAATAATAAAAACAATTAATTTTTTTGTTGCATAATTTGCCGTTTGGCTTGCTTTGTGCATTAAAACTGTTTTTGATTTTGTCGTTTAATTGTTTTTTGTTTAAACAGCCTTATTTAAAAAAAAAAAGGTGGGACTTGGAAAGCGGTATAAAAGTTGGTTAAAAATAATAAAAACAATTAATTTTTTTGTTGCATAATTTGCCGTTTGGCTTGCTTTGTGCATTAAAACTGTTTTTGATTTTGTCGTTTAATTGTTTTTTGTTTAAACAGCCTTATTTAAAAAAAAAAAGGGACTTGGAAAGCGGTTTAAAAATTGGTTAAAAATAATAAAAACAATTAATTTTTTTGTTGCATAATTTGCCGTTTGGCTTGCTTTGTGCATTAAAACTGTTTTTGATTTTGTCGTTTAATTGTTTTTTGTTTAAACAGCCTTATTTAAAAAAAAAAAGGGACTTGGAAAGCGGTTTAAAAATTGGTTAAAAATAATAAAAACAATTAATTTTTTTGTTGCATAATTTGCCGTTTGGCTTGTTTTGTGCATTAAAACTGTTTTTGATTTTGTCGTTTAATTGTTTTTTGTTTAAACAGCCTTATTTAAAAAAAAAAATAGGGACTTGGAAAGCGGTTTAAAAATTGGTTAAAAATAATAAAAATAATTAATTTTTTTGTTGCATAATTTGCCATTTGGCTTGCTTTGTGCATTAAAACTGTTTTTGATTTTATCGTTTTATTGTTTTTTGTTTAAACAGCCTTATTTAAAAAAAA
>NW_016196021.1:0-924 GCF_001687245.7 Rhagoletis zephyria | reverse complement strand
CGTTTAATTGTTTTTTGTTTAAACAGCCTTATTTAAAAAAAAATAGGGACTTGGAAAGCGGTTTAAAAATTGGTTAAAAATAATAAATATACAGTGGTATCTGGCTGTAGTGAACACCCGATGCTACGAACACCTCGAAAGAGTGAACATGAAAACTTTTCCATTGAGTACTCTCTAGAGTGAACAATTTTGAGTCTTTGTAGAGTGAACAAAATTTAAAACCAATTCCTTCCAAATTCAAAACTGTAACGACAAACTTAATAACAAAAAAGATAATCCCTTCACCAGGCCGATCCCGTAAAATCCCGTATAAGGGGTTCTCAACTCAGAGATTCGGCAACTAGTGAAGTGGGAAGACCATCTGAAGACCTGTAA
The DNA here is from genome assembly GCF_001687245.7 of Rhagoletis zephyria. Classification (NCBI taxonomy): domain Eukaryota; kingdom Metazoa; phylum Arthropoda; class Insecta; order Diptera; family Tephritidae; genus Rhagoletis; species Rhagoletis zephyria. The sequence goes on along the minus strand of NW_016196021.1, from coordinate 549 downwards.
CTTCGCCTCTGGTGTGAGCAAGCTTTGGTCAACCGTGAGGTCATTGTCCAATCCGACGAAGCATGACGACAGAGTTGAAATATCTTTTGGCGACCACGCTTCGTCAAACCCGGAGCGATACGCGAGCTATTTTAGCCGACAGTTCATACTGCATCCTCCGGCGGACAAAGCCGACCAGAAGGCTGCACAAACTGCTAGCACCAAGTGCGCCTCTTTTTTCAGCAGCAACGAGGAAAGGAAGCCATCGGAAAGGCGAAAGTCTCCAAAGCCATTGAACCCGACGGAATTCGCATGCTGATGCTCAAAAGTTTGAGATCTGCGGGAGTGCACTATCTAACCAAGGTTCTCAACCTGTCTATGGCCCCTCTAATCGTACCAGACATCTGGAAAACGGGAGGAGTCTTCTCGCCTGATAGCTCTCCTTTCTCCGGTTGCGAAGACACTTGAGGCCTTGCTGCTCCCGCACTACACAAATTCCTGAACCCCAGCGAAGCATCAATATGGGTTCCGTAAAGTGCACAGCACAACAATAGCACTTGACGCCATAAA
>NW_016196020.1:1802-2964 GCF_001687245.7 Rhagoletis zephyria | reverse complement strand
ACTATAACCAAATTATGTGTTGAGAGAAATATATTTAGCTCACTTTTTTTCGGTGTAATTCATCCCCTGTATCGAAGATATACACCTGATTTTTTATATCCAAATCAAAAAATATTTAGAGGTTGCTCAAAGCTTACCATGAACATAGATATTTTTTATGGAGGTAAAACCCTTTTTCGTTCAAATGGTGTAGAATTCTTTAAAATCAATATTTTTGATCGGAAAACTCTGTTTCTCCACAGGAGACTTCCACGCTTGGCAATCAGTGAAAATGTTAACCTGGGCCTATGCTGAATTTCATCTTTGATTCGTCTATGAAAACAGCCATGCGGTCTGCTTCTCTCCCCGAATCTAGCCACTGCGGCTAGGGGTTTCTGTGCGACGTTGCTGGTCCAGGTTTTTGGTAAAATGTAGTCAGTGTAAAGTGCTTCCGTATCGATAAGAGTCTATTTGATACATTGGGAGGGTCACATTGCAACCGTTGCACCAACAACAGCAAAGCTCTAAATTCAGATAAGCGCTTTTTTACGACTTAACCCTTTGTAGGGGCTAGCCAGAAGACCAGCACTGCATATGAAAGTATAAATCAGACAATAGCCGTCTACAACCAGTGTCCAATCCATGAAACTAAGACTACTGAAGCCTTTCTCGCTTGCTCTTCAATGTTGAGCCCTCAAAGTGGTTTATGGTGTAGACCAACTTCAGGATATTGCGTACTCTATCTCCTAGTTCTTTCTGTACCCTTGAATTTAGGTTCACTAAAACTATTTGACCAACCACCTTTTCTGGATTCGCTCTAAGAGCAAAATATACGACTCAGATATCTACATATGCACTTTCTTTAGAGCGTCTTTGAAAATTCCACTTCAAACCGAAAAAATGAGTTTATGCCAATAGGGCAACATCTGCGGTATAAGCCTGCGGTATCGAATGCCTGGGTATCTTGGCTGCCTTACTAATAGTCTTCTTCTAGTTTTTGATTGGCATTTGTGTGTCAATTTTCTTTTGTTTTCTTCAATTGCTGCAAAATTGTGCCAAATCGTTTTTGGCCAATTTGTGGATTGTTTGTTTTGTCTTTGTTGCCAGTTCTTCCCTTTTCTCTGGCATTTAAGCTCGCAAATTATTTAGCAAAATGAGTTGGGCAAAAAGTGCTTGCTCTGTT
>NW_016196020.1:0-1779 GCF_001687245.7 Rhagoletis zephyria | reverse complement strand
TTGCTCTTGCTGTTGTTGTTGTTGTTGTTAAATTGACAGTGACAACTAGGAAGTTGCGATTGTGTAAAATTACATGGATTTATTGAAAGGAGAATGTCAAGCGCTGAATGATTTGCATGCATGCAACCATGAGGCCGATTCGCACACAAACACACCTGGGTAATAACAGTGTACATATTTATGTGTGCAGATATGCATGTATTTAGCATCTTTATTGGCACACTGAACTTTTAGTGCACCATATTGTTTTTATTATTTTTTTTTAATTTTACTGCTTCCTTTTCTTATATAAAAATAAGTGAATGGAACATTGTGCTTTTAGTTTGACCAAGTACTTACTTATTTACAAGGTTTTGGCCGCTATCCATTGCGAAAACGTACTTAAGTGGCATAATAACCCATTACTGTTTGCCAATTACGATTAACTTAGCCACGCCATATTATGGACAAACGTGTATTGCACTTAAAAGATATTTTTTTGCAATGCTTAGGAGCGTAAACAATTAGCATTCTTCCTGGGGACGTTGCGTTTACTAACAGCTAATTTCTTTCGAGTTCGGGAATATTAATCAAATGCACTTGTCACTTTAGACAGACTTTGGTTATATCGAATATTTCAGCTCACCCTCCCGAACCTGGGACAATGGCGGGTGTGCTGTCAAATCAGTAGGTAAAGACAAAAACAAACTACATGCAAGGCGAATGAAAGAAGAAGCAATCAGCTGGTCTAATAACAACACCCTGTATGAATTCGCCTAAAACTGAGTTATATTAAAGATAAATTGAATTGAAGAGCCTTCTTTGTTTTTTAACTCTCAAAAGAAGAAATCGCAACTGATTTCTCTCGATTTGAGTTGTAGTAAGAATATGGAAATTTTATTTTTCAGTGAGTGTTTTAAACTACACTACTCCAAAAAATTAGGGAGATCTTATTTAAAAAAAGGAAATTAAAGGTTAATAAACATGCTATCTGATCAAACCCGTGGACCAAAAAAAGCAAGAAATTTGCAAAGTATTTTTTCGCGCTTTGTGATAGAATTGCATGAAAACCGCGGCTCTTAAAAATTTTTAGCCGAGATATCTGAAAATTAGAGTCTTAAAGCTTCAAAACTATTTTTAAGTCTCAATAAGCCCATTTTTTTTTAACCGAAATACGGCCTGTCAAAAGCACCGAAAAATTTGGAAATTTTTAAGAATTAGGAGAATTGTTTCTGAAGCTTGAATACATTTTCTGGACACACTGTGCAAGATGCAATGAAACATGTCAAACAGGACTTATTTTATTTTATTTAGGATTTTATTTTTATCCGGTTGAAAAAAAAACACTTGGACTTTTTTAGATACTTTTTCAATCATATTCTAACGTATGTAGATTTCAGCTTTCATAAGCTGTTTTTGCTCTCTATCTTCCTCTTTCTCCTATTTGCCATTTACACTTGGGATTATTAATTGTTTGTATTTTTTCGTGATTTATTACCTACCTACTTACAGCAGTTACGTACATATAACGGGTGATTTTTTTGAGGTTAGGATTTTCATGCATTAGTATTTGACAGATCACGTGGGATTTCAGACATGGTGTCAAAGAGAAAGATGCTCAGTATGCTTTGAAATTTCATCATGAATAGACTTACTAACGAGCAACGCTTGCAAATCATTGAATTTTATTACCAAAATCAGTGTTCGGTTCGAAATGTGTTTCGCGCTTTACGTGTTCAGCGATGAGGCTCATTTCTGGTTGAATGGCTTCGTAAATAAGCAAAATTGCCGCATTTGGAG
>NW_016196019.1:2709-2964 GCF_001687245.7 Rhagoletis zephyria | reverse complement strand
TTAAAACAATCAATGCTATAAAAACTGGAAAAGAGCAGTTATTGGAGGCAAAACGTCATAATAATACACTGGAAGCTAATTAAATCGGAAAAGGAATGTCTTTAAAGCCTTATAAAAAGGGATTCACAATACCAAAAAACTCTTAGTGAGGCTACCTTGAAGACCTCTTACTGATGTACACTTGAAGAAGTATTCAAAATTTATTCTAAATTTTAGAGGGGTATTCATGTGTGACACTTTACCACGTAAACCATT
>NW_016196019.1:252-823 GCF_001687245.7 Rhagoletis zephyria | reverse complement strand
ATTTATTGCTAAAGAAGTCAGCATATCAACATATGATTCACATGTAACAACGTTTCTTATTCAACCTCCTTTTGAAGAATCCAAGTTAACGATACCGGATAAAACAACTAACAACTGGTTATTTCATAATCATCATGGATTAAAATGGGAAGAGAGTGATTCGACTTTAATGACTGTTATTGAATATATCCATTCATTAATGAAAAGAAACAAGTAAGAAAGTCTAAGTTCGGGCGGAGCCGAACATTAAATACCCGGCGCAAGTATTAAATACATATATGTTTTTCACCTTTCCGAAAGCTACCGCTACATGGTAAGCCGGGGTGTATCAATTTTGAGTAAATTAGCGTCCTTAAATTTCGAAATATTGAAGTTTCAAGCATTTCTGAAATTTACCGTTATATGAAAAGCGGTCGTAATTTTAGTCCGATTTCAATAATTTTCAACGTGTTTCGTCTATGTGGCAAGCACAATAACCGCACCAAGTTTGGTACAAATTGGTAGAACGGTTACTGAGATACATATATGTGATCATAAGTGGGCGGTGCCACGCCCATTTTCCAAAACTTTA
>NW_016196019.1:0-171 GCF_001687245.7 Rhagoletis zephyria | reverse complement strand
GCTTTAATATTTACTGATTTATCGAAGATTTCGTATTTCTCTAAATTACCGTTATATGGGATGTGGGCGTGGTTATTCTCCGATTTTCAAAATATTCGGCCATTACGTATGTTATATCAAGCCCAACAACTGTGCCGAATTTGGAAGAAATTGATGCAGCGGTTACCAAGA
>NW_016196018.1:0-2964 GCF_001687245.7 Rhagoletis zephyria | reverse complement strand
TTTTATTTGATGCACTTTACTCTAAGAACCTCCCTTATGTATGTCTTCATTACCAAATTTCAAGGTCATGTGACTTATGGCCCAATTTATGTCCCTTTTACAAACTGTTGTATACAAATCTTACTATAAGCACCTACCATAGATATGTATGTGGAATGTGCGAACTCATGTATATATAGCCTACTACTATAAGCACCTACCTTAGATATGTCTGCATACCAAATTTCAAGTTCATGTGATTTACGGTTCCGTAGTTAGAGCTGATTTGTACGGTGCGCCCGAAATAAGTATGTGTTAGTTAGACCGATAAGACTCAAATGTATGTAGTAGAAAGACAAGTGAACACGTACACAGATGAGTCGCGAGTCAGACGCACCGTCTAAGCGCGCTATTATTGCTTTTCATGTTTGTGCATAGCAACCGCAAATCAAACATACCAAAATCAAATTCTTGTCCCTCGACGTGATTTAACTGGCGACCAATGTGTGTTAATAGAAAAATGAGACACTTGCGCTGCTTGTTTATTTATTTTGGGACACTTCAAGATAAGCAAACAAACCATTTTAGATGCCATAAAGTGCTAACCAAGCAAATGCGAGCTGCGAACTGGAGACCGAAAAAGAGAGTGAAATGGACGAAAGTGGATAAATAAAAGTTTATTTTGGTTCTGAAGCAGCGTGGTAATATTTTTCCGCAAACGATATTTAGGCAGCATGTGCTCCACATTTAGCATATCGCTGGTTAGGGAGGTCTTTATGGCACTAGCTGTTGCAGCTCCTGAAAATTCTTAACTCTGCTCTTTTTCGCTTTTTTAGAATTTCTTAACAATTGTTTGAAGTGCTTAAATGGCGCGTTTATTAAATTATTTTTTATGTCTTTTTGGAACACCACTTGCTTTAAATACGGTATTTAGCGTTAAATTACAAGAACTAATTTGTTTATTAAAGCCGGAATATTGGTACTAAGTGAGTCAAGTCAAAGCTGGTTATTGAATGTGGTTTACAGTTGGCAATTTAAAAATTAAATAGAGGCGCCACACATACTGATACGCCGGACAAGAACCCAAAATAATTTTGTTTTTGCTTTTGAAAATAAAAAGCAAAAATCAAATTAATAAAAGTGCTAAATATTTTGGCTTCCTACCAAAATATCCATACTCGAAACGGTCTCTGCTTTTGAAATAATTATGAAAGATTTAGAAAAAGTCCTGAAATGAGAGTAGAATTGTGAAAAAGTGCGTTTTGTTTCTCAGCATAATCTACTTTTATTTCCTCAATTTAAGTCTGATATTTTCTGCCTTCATTCCTTTCAAACAACAAACTTTTTCAAGGTCATTATATTGGGCGTTTGCACTCCCTAAGCTTTTATCGCAGAGCCACTTCCTCAGGATTTTAAACGGGAAGTAGACCATTTACTGAATTTTTTATCTTCGTCAAATTTTGTCATTTGTGCTTGAAATCAATACGGAATCTATGAAAAGGCAGTGAGAAGTACTAGCTAGTGATTATTTTTTACCTTTTCAAGGTGACTATTTAACACCACATACATCCCAAATAAGCTGTTGTATGGCCTTGTTCTAAGAGAGGGAGTAGTATCTGCCCATCTCTAAATACCTGACTAAACATAGAGAAGTTATCAGTCTATTTCTGAAGAGTTAGAAGTTTTGGCACGCACAGGGTAGGCTCTGCTCCAAAGCTAGGTATTTGGAGACGTGTAGGCACTTACTCCCTCTCATCTAGGTTCAGTCAGGTAATTAGAGACGGGCAGATTCTACTCCATCTCTTGAGAGTTTTCGGGTAGGTTCTACTCCCGCACCCTTACGCTAGCTTTAATTATATTTGGTGTGACAGAGCTACGCGCATCAAACGGGTAGCTTCTACAACATATAACGAAAGAATTTTTCTTTTTTTTTGGAGAACCCAGCAGCCGACGAGCATACCCCAGCATTAACCCAGAGTTCGTCGCAATATCCACCTTAGCATTCTGTAGTACGAGTTCACTCGGAAAGTTCACTGCATTAGCTTTGCCTTGCTCTCTGGGATATTGTGACGGAAGCTTCGTCTGCGACTTCGATCAGTTGCTACGCAGTTGTCATTTGTTTTTTTATAAAAAACAAAAAAAAATACACCATTATTTTACTTGAAGTTTGCTTTATCATATACCAAGGACAAAAAGTTTTTATCCAATAAATTAATAACAAAAGCTAATCTTTAAACCAAAATCTGAACCTGCTAGATCGCTATCGGCTAATCAAAATAGGTTCGCTGTTCTCCCTTAGATATTGTCACACAAAGGGGAGGGACCTACAGTTTTACCCCGACTCCGAACGGCGATTGTATTTTTATGAGAAGCTGTGCTTCATTGCAGAAATACATTCGGAGGTTTGCCATTGCCTGNTGCAGTGAAAGCGCGCACTGCTTACTACTATACTACTGCGGCTTCGAACATTTTTTATCATAACCCTTTTAACCTAAAATAAACGATTCACAAAAAATGTAAACTAAGATAATAAATGTGCGAAATTTTTTTGTTGTTATCTTCAGAGTATTAATTTTATACACTTATCGAACACAATTTGAGTAAAATATAAAATTAAATTACGCTGTTCCATAGCGGCTCAACAAATCCCCAAAGAAAATAAAAACAAAACATTAACGCTGAGAAGGATAATGGAAAACCTTTGAACGCAAATGCGCCCTTAAGCTTTTACAAATACTTTTTCTATTAGAAAAACAAAATAAAAAAAGTGAAATTTTATTTGCTTAGCTGCTTAACGCGTCACAAGCACTCATTCACGTGTGCACCTAACTTACTGGCCATGATTTTAGTGTATGTGTTTGTGAGCGCATAAACTTTAACACTTTTCACCACAGCGGGACTTTTGTGTTGCCTTTCAAAGTGGATTTTCGAGTGATTTTTTTTAATATTGATGTTCTTGATATTGTCTTACTTTGGCAAAGTTCG
>NW_016196017.1:0-2964 GCF_001687245.7 Rhagoletis zephyria | reverse complement strand
TATTAATTTTTTTGTTTTCTTAGTTTTATTTTTTTTGCTTGTGAGAAACTTGAAATTGGAAATTGTGTAAAAATTCCCGAGGTAAAAGAAAGTCCTCCGCTTGCCGGCCGACGAACACAACGAAAACAAATTTTACAACATAAAATTGCTGGCAATGATGGCTTGACCTCCTTTTCCCACCCCCCGCAAATAATGGCGATCGCTGCTGCGCTAGTGTCTCTTTACGTTTTTGCACGAAAAAATATATGGTATCCATGTACAAATCAGGGATGGGCGTTTTTGACTGAATTTTTATTCAAATAAAAAATAAAATTTTATTCATAATTTTTATAATTTTGAATGACGAATAAATTTTTATTCTTTATTCAAAAATTGAAAACTCAATTGTTTTTAAGCGCGTATTAATTGCTCAATTTTAGCAAAAAAAAAAAATTATGAAAATTTCTTTGAGTTTGTTTCATGCCTGTTTTCTATATACATATTAATTTCAAGATAGAAATTTATATGCACTCAAAAAATGCGAAAATAATCCATTAGAAAAAAACTTGTTTTTCGTTTTTGCGTAAAAAAACACTAATGGCTACATTTACATAAGATAAGTGAGCGCACAATGCATATACCACCCATTAACATAACGACACTTACATAAGTACATACCTACATGTATACATATGTATGTATGTCTGTACAGTGTTTATGTATAAGTACTGCCGCTTGTAATCCAGTCGACAATCCGCGCGCTTTTGTCCGCACTATTCGCGGCCAAATGCGAAAATGGTATTTTAATTGACTTGCAAATGTTTAAATTTCAATTACCACATTCGACCAAAGTAACCAGTAACGAGCATGGCTGAAGAAAACGGCGCGTGACAGTAGCAAAAAAAAAGTTAATTTTTTATTGGACATTAATTTTCGTTTGTTGTATTTGTTATGCTTTTTTATGATTTTGAACATTTCGTTTTTTTTTTTTTTTGTTTCTTTTGCCGCGCGTATTGAAAATGGGTGTGTTCTAAGACACGAATTTTAAATTTGTTACTCATAGAAGTTGATTGATTTTGTTGCCGCCTCGAGTGAACACAAATAGCCATAGGCAATTTTTTCTGAATATTTTTAAGGGCATTCTCTACTTTGAATACATTTTATTAAATTTAAATTTTTTTTGGATTGAAAGTGAAACAACTTTAGCCAAAATTTTAAATCAATTGATTGCCAAAGGTATATTGCGATTTTATATAAAAAATTACCGATTAAGTTTTACTATAAATATTTCCAAAATAGAGTATTTTAGCCTTTAGATAATGTTAGATTAATCTGGCTGGCTGTGCGCTACGCAAATATCGTCCGAGTTTTAGCAGTATCAGTTCAAAATCCAAACTCAGGTAGACCTACGCTAGGCATCGAAAACGGCTGCCAATGATTTTAGCAAATCTAAGAGTCGTCTAGAGTCTCACTTTTGCTAAATCTTTCAGTGTTTACGTAGGCATTTGAGTCGAGTGCTTAACGCATATACATATTATAAATTAGTCAGAGCGGTTAAGCAAAAGCTGGGTGCTCGATGACAACTGATTTCGCTGAAAGGTTCTCTAACTCGGGGTCTAATCGCGGAGATTTCGGCTTTATTTCTAAAGCCCCCGTATTCAGAGACAAAGCCATAAGAAATCACGATCTCCAAAATATTGTTCACTACATTAAATCCCCATAAAGTAAAACGCGTTACAGCAGTTCGCTATTGAAGATCTCCCAAAAGTATATTTCGTTGAGGTGAGGAATGTAAAGCTTCCTTGGGAAAAGTACCACACCACTCAAATATTACTTTTAAGTTTAACTTTTTTTTATATGCCATATCTTCCACCCGCAGTGAAACCCCAGAAATCTGCAATTTCTTCTTATTGTTTCAAAATCTATTGATATCCCTTTTTTGTTTGTTGGATTAAGACCTATAGGATATCTCACAAAAGGAAGGAACTAGGGTCCTAACGTTTAACGCCTAGTCTGAGAGGCGATTGTGTTATTATGAGAAGCTGTTTCATGGAAGAAATACACTCGGAGGCGACGCTTGCCACTGCCTGCCGAGGGGTAACTGTTGTTAGACAAATTTTGATCTTTTTCTTTTGTTGTTAGGCGGAAACTTCGTGCGGTCCTAGGCCCTGCGGAATGGTAGAACGCGCTTCTAACCATTACCGACATGTGATACTAATAAGTAAAAACTTGTTAGGGTACCAATATTTAAAAAAACTAAATCAAGTTAAAGTCCGAGATTTACACAGTAACGTCCTTATTATTATACTCAGATTCATTTTTCATTCGACTGTATTGATTAAATGTTTGCACTAAATGTCATACAGAGGTCATTTATTGCCTCTAAACCCTATGCACATGTATACTTATATGCAAGTTGCTGCAATAAAACAGTAATATGCATATAAGTACGAGCATGCTTGGATGCAGATCAAAAGGGGCGCTGACTGCTGCTGCAAGCTGCGTGTGGCTCAGTCGAGCATTCGCAATGGTTTGTGCATACCATTTGTCAATTGTTTTACAATTAGCTTGAAAGCTTAATTTGCAAATATTTGAAAAATTAATCAAATTTTTAAAAACAATCATTTATTTCAATTAATGACAGGCGATCTCTTGCTGCTGATAGAATTTACACTAGAAAAAGAAATAAGTATGTACATATGTATGAATGTATGTATGTATGAGTGTTTGTTCAAAAGTTGAGTGATTCATTATGTGGCGGCTTAGATTAAACAAACTTAGATCAGAAATATTTAAGCTTTAATGCCGAAATTCTGTGGTGCATTAGCCCGGCGCCAATAAACATGGCTGTTTTTCACCTGAGGCGTTTTCTAGTTTTAATCACTCAAAGTCTACACCTAGATAGTTTTAATAATAATTTTACCCCTTCATGAACCAACTGAGTTTTCTTTATCAGTGTGACTTCAGACCTGGTAAGTCTGGCAT
>NW_016196016.1:0-2964 GCF_001687245.7 Rhagoletis zephyria | reverse complement strand
AGTGATATTTTTTTTCTATCTCACTTTCCAAGTATGTTAGTTTGTAAGCTCAAATAAGATATAGTGACAATTATTGGAGATAAACAAAAAAAAAATTTAATTGTCTTTTGAATTTTTTATTTCAATAAGGGCTTTTTGTGAAAAGTTATTTTGTAATGCTTACTACTTAACAAAAATTTTAGCAATAGATTGATTTTGGTTTAATAAATCATATATCGTCGATGTTTATGCAAAACCGCCTATCAACCAATTGCAACACCGCCTATCTTACGGCACTCAAATTTTACAGGAGAGCGAAAAAACTGTTTTTTTTTTTTTGAAGGCATTGCCTTGATAGGCGGTATTTTCTCTACCTATTATTTTACAAATCTGTTGTTTTAATAACGATTTTACGATTCTTATTCATAAATCTCGATGCCTGGAGTTCAGGGTTACGAAATCTCATTTTTGCAAAAACATCGACAATATGTATTTAAAAAAAAAATTTTATTTATTTTGGAGATAAATCTAATTTGTAAAAGTGAAGTAAAACGAAGTAAAATGAAGTGACGTAGGGAAAGATTCCCAAGCGAAGTGAAAAACTGACAGCGGCAGCACTGGTCTGCAGCTCTCAAGAAAAACGCAAAATTGGAAATGGAAAAGAAATTTTCTTCTATCAAAATTTCTTAAATCTGTCTGCAGCTCTCAAGAAAAAATACTCCTAAGTTTGCATACTTAATTATTTATTTCTTCAAAAAAATTTACAGCATCAATAAAGTGATTTTTCAAGCCACAGAAGTAAGGAACAAATTTTTTTTTGATTTTTCTTGAGAACTGCAGACAGTCCTTAAGCAAGACAACTTTCATTGTCCGATTCCTATAAGTGCAGATATGTACATTAGGGTGCCCATCGAAAATGTTTTTTTTTTTATTCCATATTGAATATTTTTGAAATCGGACAAAATCTACTCCTAAAAAACAGCTAGCTTTGAGTTTTTTGAAAGTACCGTTACGTTGATGGAGCCCGTGGTTTTTGTCCGTTTTCAAAAATTTTCAATATGGCGCTTAAGAAGCCTAGGCGCAATGTGTTGTTGAGATCGGTCAAGTAGTTTTTGATATACAAAAATAGGATATACATAAGTGGGCGTTGCCACCCCCATTTTCCTAAAACTTCAATGAAAACCCCCTTTTTTGTTTAAGAAAAGCCGTCTGAATTCGACAATTTTTATGCGATTGTAATAAATGAGGTATCAGTTTACTTAAAAATATATATTTAATTTTTGATAGTACCCCATATTTTGAAATTGTAGAAATTATCGATGGTCAAATTTAAAAAAAATTAAGAGAAATATGGGCATTTTTTTAATTTACCCGATAAAAAATCCCAACAATCCTAATCCGACAATAGATTATTATATACCATTTTGAGGCTTATATGTATATCCTCTTCTCGGATCATATTCGATCTTTGAAATCGAATCAAAAATAGTCATTCAACAACTCATAAATCTACAAAATCCTATTTTCCGACCTAAATCGACAGGTCGCGACCTCTAAACGTACTTTAAAAAATTTATAAAAATAGGCAATAATTTTTCTCATAAAAACGAATAGAATTAGGGGGGTAGGGACTTGAAATNAACAGACGGACAGACGGACAGACGGACATGGTTAAATCAACTCAGCTCGACGTTCTGATCATATAAGTATACATTTTAATGGGTCTATCTCTTTTTGTTCTGGTACTTACAAACATCGGACCAAAGTTATAATACCATTTCATGCTCATGAAAGGTATAAAAAATGCAAAAATGTCGAATGAAATTTCGAAGTTTAACTTCAGAACCGTTATAATTTGGCTCTCAAAGGGGCTAGAGACTTCTACCATGGCTCAAATAAAAGATCTTGAATAGCACTACAGCGTACTTGTTAGTCGAGTGGTATAAAATTGTGAGAAGGATGCACAGCTGCATGCAAATACAAAAAAAAAAAATTAAATCAAAAATGCATTTCTTGAATTGAGGTGTAACAATTTTTTTTCGAACAGTGGAATCGTATCACTCGTCTCAAAATCCATAGTACATATTAGTGTAACAAAACAAAAAAAAATTTTTGTTGGAACAATTCCGGCGGATTTCGCATGTTTTTTTTTCGATTAACACTATTTTTGACCAATTTTTTTTTTAAGGTCAATGAGTAATTGTGGGTCAATGGCACTATTTGTCCGTGAAAGGGAATAAAACTAGCTTTCAAACCCATTTTGTCTCTTATCAAAATAATGCTTCTGTCGAAAGCGCTGCGATAAATTCGCATGGAGTGCTCAAAAAGCCCACTGTGCGGCAGTTCGAGTGAAAAGTTGCTAGGTGCATTTTTACAAATTTTACAGGATAGGAACAAAACTTCTTATAACCATTTTCTTCAAGTATTTTGCAAAACTTTTATTACAAAATTTTGCGTGTTTAAAGCTAAGCAAAACTCCAAACGAATAAGAAGGATTTGATCCTTAATAAAATATTTCGTATTATTTTGGCTTTTTCGGATTCTCGGTGTCCCTTTCGGACTTAACAAATTGCCCTTCATTGAATATAAAGGAGAAGAAATAAAAGAAGTACCCTAATTCTTTTTGAAACGATGTGTTTTTAATTTATATTGCTGTTGGAGATCAAAATATGAGTTTTCATAAAAAGTGGATTTTGGAATTTTTCACNCATAACCAGCCTTTATTTGCTTTGACTCATGCATTTTCCTCTTTAATATGCGCATAAGAAGCTGAACAAATGCACGAAATTTTTGGGAATTAACTCGGATCCGGGCAGTTTTCGTTGACAACACTGGTCAGCTGTTGTCTTTTCTACAAGTAAGCAAACAAAGCGCGCGTGTCCCGCGTCCGCAGTAGCCGAGTGGTAAGAGTTACGGGATACAAGCGTGTAGCTGCTAGGTTCGATCCTCGGTTGGAGCGATTGCGAAATTTTTTTTTGTTTTTAT
>NW_016196015.1:0-2964 GCF_001687245.7 Rhagoletis zephyria | reverse complement strand
AAATCGCTTAGGCGGTTACAGCGCCAAAAAAGAAGAAAGAGAAGAAGAAGTTAATGAACTAGTATTTATAGTGACTGGTTTGGAATTTCACTGCGGAGAACTGGTATAATTATAGTCCATGACGAACTGGCATGACTTCCCCATTTAATACCAGTTTTCGAACTAGAATTTCTACCAACTAGTTTACTTTTTTCTACGAGGAACTGGTATAATTACGGTCCATAATGAACTGGTATGACTTTTATCCTTAAATAATAGTTCATTAACTGGAATTTGTGCATACTGGTTCAGCTTTTCGCTGCAGGGTAAACATGTACAGAACACATACACAAAAACGGCACTCACGTACACAATACATACACAAAAACTGTACTAGGTTGTCTCGCTTTGATTTCGGAATGCTTACACATTGAGAAGTTAGCTTACTGCCAATTGTAATTACATACATATATGTTCAAAATAAACAACTTCTCGAGTTCCCCACACGTTTCTAAATTCAAGACCTAATTGAGATATCTCAACAGAATTCGGTACGTAGGTGTCGTTTTGCCCAAAGTAGGGTTGGTATCGAAAATGGGCGAAATCGGACTGTAACCACGCCCACTACGATATTTCAATAAATATTAGATCCAAATTGTTGAAAATTAGTATGTGCAGTGGAATTTTGGTAAAAGATAGTATTATTATGAAATTTTTACAAAATGGGCGTGACCCTGCTCACTAACGATGAAATGCTGTATGTCAGTAGCCCGTTCACCAATCCTTCCCAAACTCGGTACGAGCCTTGCCTAGGACCTAGCTAAGACATCTTGTGAAAATCTTTGAAATCGGGCATGGTTTTGCCCACCTCCCATATAACGGTAATTTACAGAAACACGAAAACTGCGACAAATCCCTAACTACTGAAGCTAAATAATTACAATAACCACTTAGCACAAAATTAGATAATTACACACTTTTGGATAATGGAAGTGGCGCCGCCCTTATTCATCAATTTCTACCAAACTCGGTGCACTTAATAATCTTAGTACAAGGAAGAAATTAATTGAAAATTATCCTAATCGGACTAGAATTACACCCACTTCCCATATAACGGTAAATTTCAGACATCCGAAAACTCCGATATTTCAATAACTGAGGACAATAATTTACTCCAAGTTAATAGTTACAACAATCTCTTAACAATAAATAAGACTGCTACAGACTTTTAGGAATTGGGCTTGGCACCGCCCACTTTATGACTACAAGGTGTATTTTGGTAACCATTTTATAGATTCCTACCAAACTTGGTTCAATTATTTCATTAACACTATTAAATATATTATCGAAAAAGTTTGAAATCGAATACTTGTTTTTATTTATCAATTACTAAATTTTCATGCTTGGTATTGTATGCAAAAACCCCGGTTTTTCGACAGAAAATCCCATTCGCCCTTTTTACTGATAAAATCCCGAAAAGAGCGCGAAATACCGCTAACTGGCATAACTGGGTCATTCACACTCGTTTTTAAGTCTGTGTTCCGACACGAAAACTCGAGTTACTCGGCGATTTCTTTTTTGGTGTTGCCGTTTGCATTCACACACAGCAACTCTTTTGTACGCAATTGTTGTCAGCTGTGAACCGCCAACTTGAATTACTCAGCCAAACGAGACCACAAAGCGTGTTGCCCAAGTACGGGCAACTCGGTACCCGTCCCCTTTCCTCGTCGCTCTCTCCCCTACAAGCTTCGAGTTGCCGAAACAAAAGCTTCCGTGTCTGAACATCGACTGATGGTGTGAAATTCTAATATCAAACAACATTAATCAGATTTTAGTCCTAAATAACTGGTCGCAGTTTCTCAATATGTAATGGGGTGAAAATTTCTCAACTGGACCTCCGATTTCAGTCAAGTTCGAATTTTTGCGTGAAAATTTGTGGCTAGAGAAGCTTATAGATGTGAAAGGGATTCTGACAATTTTTTTGAAATTGTATGTTTTTCAAGTATTTGACGAAAGTTGATGAAATTTTTTTTGTAAGCGTAGTGACGTTAGAGATTTAAAAAAAAATATTTTTATAGTTTAGAATTTTTTTTTTTAATTTAAACATTATAAATATTCAAGTTGCATTAAAAATATGTTCTCAATGACTGTATTCCATTTCGTTTATATTTTCGAAAACTGCATTTATTCTAGAAAACATTTCTAAAAAAAAATTTGTTGGATCTTTTCTGTTTTTGACTTACAGCAACATTTGTTACAGCGCGCACGCATCGTGAACCATGCACGCTCACCGCCTATGCGCGCAATGTGTTCACTGGAAAGCGCGTAAGTCCATTTTTTTGGAGTTCACTCGCAACTGTCTATCGCCATCAGTCAACCATAAGTATGTAAATGTTATGTCTAATAATTTTATTATTGTGATTGTTCAATTGTTCAATGTTGCATAGTGGTACAGCCCCATAAATTTTTTTGGAAAAAATAGAAGCAGTCGGCGTATAAACTCAATGTTCCGTATGCAACATTTATGGGCACAAATAAAAAAAAACGTAAAATTGGCGAAATCGATTTATTTTAAAGCATACCTCCCATATAAACCTAATCTCAAAAACGTCTTAAAAATGCAATAAAAAGTGCTCCGATGCATATATAACTCCGAAATTTTGCCCATATGTTTGTAATAATCAGGGAACGGATTTTATGGAAATTGCTTTTTTTCCGCTAAAGAGAGACAGTGTATTCGATTAAGAATGATTTAGCTTTCTCTGATTCCATATATATACATCTGAAGTTGCTTTTTTGCCTTTTTTAAGATATTCGCCTTTACTAACTAATAGTATGAAAGTTTTAAACGTTCCATATTTAAATTGGGTGCCACTAGTATCAACTTACGTCGAGCGCACGTTTAGTACATTTAAGGCTTTTATTCGCGAACATCTAATAAAAATGCCGCCAGAAAACTTCAAAATGCATCTTGTGGTTCAATGT
>NW_016196014.1:0-2964 GCF_001687245.7 Rhagoletis zephyria | reverse complement strand
GAGTTTTAAGAAGGCGTACAGCCGAAAATATGTTTGAAGAGTGTTGCCAAATGTTTGAAAAATTTAACCAAAGTACATCGATAAAATAAATGAAATATTACATTATGGGTATACAATTAAAGAGGTTTAAGAAAGATATCTGTTGGAAATATTAAAAAATTAAATATTGCTATGTGGATATCAAACTAAAGAATTTTAAGAAGGCTTACAGTCGAAACTATTTTAAAGGAGGGTTGCCACCTGTTAAAAAATTAAGCGCAATTTTATTGATAAACTAAATGATATATTACAATATAGATATTAAATTCAAGAGGTTTAAGAAAGATAGCTGCTGGATATATTTTTGAGTAAAGATGCCACATCTTTGAAAATTTAAACTCAGTTATTTTGATAAAATAAATGAAATACGGTAATTTGGGTATCAAACTTTAGATTTTTAAGAAGGCTTACAGCCGAAAATATGCCTGAGGAGGGTTGCCACCTGTTTGAAAATTTAACTCAATATAATTGAAATAGGTATCAAATTAAAGAGGTTGAAGAAAGAAAACTTTAGGAGATACTTTTGTGCAGGATTGCCACCTATTTGAAAATTTTAACTCAGTTATATTGATTAAACAAATGAAATATTGCAATGTGGGTAGCGAACTAAAGAGTTTTTAAAAGTCCTACAGTAGAAAGTTTCTTGGAAGAGGGTTGCCACCTGTTTGAAAATTTATCTCAATTAAATTGGTAAAATAAATTAAATGTTACAATATCGGTACCAAACTAAAGGCATTTAAAAATCTTGATTTAGAAATCTATATTTATATATAAAAAAATGTTGTGTTCCTTTGTCACGGTCATCGAAACTCGAGAACCGCTGAACTGATTTGAATAATTTTTTTTTTGTATTGTTCGGTATCATAGCAGGATCATTTATATTACAAAAATAAATAAATGAAGTATTTCAATATTAAGGTTTACGGCCGAAAATATATTTGAGGAGGGTTGCCACCTGTTTGAAAATTTAACTAAATTTACATAATTGATAAAATAAATGACTTATTAAAATATAGGTATTAAATTAAGGAAGTTTAAGATAGATGACTGTTGGAAATATTTTTGAGGAGAGTTGCCACCTTTTTGAAAATTTTAACTCGAAAGCTTAGTATGTTGCACCAATGTATTTTCAATATAAAGCGATAAAATAAATAAACCAACGAAAAATTAGTCCCTTGTCAAATATGTTTGATTTATTATTATTTTTTTATGGATATGTACAAATGTAGAGCGGGTACGGACGATGTGTGGTGGCTGACGGCCGTTCCTGGTTGAATACGGGAAAATAAGTACCCGCGCTCTTTTCA
The DNA here is from genome assembly GCF_001687245.7 of Rhagoletis zephyria. NCBI lineage: Eukaryota > Metazoa > Arthropoda > Insecta > Diptera > Tephritidae > Rhagoletis > Rhagoletis zephyria. Next base: position 1,618 of record NW_016196014.1, on the reverse strand, counting down.
ATAGAATTGAGTTCAACCTCAAAGCAGTAAAACTGTTTGGAGGGGAAGTTAAAAAATAGTTAATTTGGCGGGAAAAATTTATGACAGTTTCTAATAAATACATGTGTACATTAGAACGGTCCAAAAAAATAAAGTCGGAGTTTTAATGCCGGCACACCCTAGGATTGATCCATATCGAAAAAAATATACCCCTATTTTTTTATTTTGAAATCAAAAAATATTTAGGGAGTGCTCAAAGCGTTCAAAGTTTTCCATGTATTTTATACGGAGAAAAAACAATTTTTCGTAGAAATGGTATAAAACACTTGAAAATCAATATTTTTCGACCGGAAAACTATGGTTCTCTTCAGGAGACTAATATCCAATTGGTTATTTAACCCTTTTTTATGATTAATTATTTAACCCTTTGGAGGACCTATAAAATATAGTTACCATGAAAAAATTGTTAAAGAAACAATTGAGTATTATTACTGGGAATCTCCTGAAGATAAGTAAGGTTTTCCGATCGAAAAATATTGATTTTCAAGAATTCTACACTATTTCTACGAAAAGATGTTTTTTTTCCATATAAAATACATGGAAAACTTTGAGCGCTTTGAGCACTACCTAAATTATATTTTATTTCAAAATAAAAAATATGGGTATATTTTTTTCGGTAAATAACAATCCTAGGGGGTGGCGGCATTAAAAATCCGACCTTATTTTTTTTACATACATTTTTGGACCACTTTAGTGTACATGTATGCGTACATATGTACCTATATTATTATGCATTAGGGTGGACCGCTTTGGATTGATTAAATAAATTAAATATTGCAATGTGGGTATCAAACTAAAGAGTTTTAAGAAGACTTACAATCGAAAATATGTTTGAGGAACAATATGGGTGCCAAACGAAAGGTATTTGAAAAATCTTGATTTGGAAATATTTTTTATAGGGTTATCATCTATCTAAAAGTAAAGACTGAAAATATTGAAATTAAATGAAATATTACATAACTGGTTCCAAACGAAAAGTATTTGGGAAAGCTTTACTAGGGAATTTTTTTTAATCTTTACACTTATCCAAAATCTGAACATTGTAAATAAATATAGAATTTACAACATCTTATCAAACGAAGAGCTGGTACACAAATTACTTAATGTAAAAAATTCATAAACACGTAATTTTTAAGCAAACAACGCACCGACTCCAATTCGCATATAAAAGTGTAATAGTACCGTTAATTTTTTCATGATCCAATGATCGGATCTAAACCAAATTAGTATGGGATCACCTGGAAATCGGTTGACGTGGTCCAAAGTTATGCGGTAACATGCATAAAAAAAAAATCCGACAAATTGATAACCTTCTCCTTTTTTTGAAGTCGGCTAAAAACTACTGAAACANTTTCATGATCCAATGATCGGATCTAAACCAAATTAGTATGGGATCACCTGGAAATCGGTTGACGTGGTCCAAAGTTATGCGGTAACATGCATAAAAAAAAATCCGACGAATTGATAACCTTCTCATTTTTTTGAAGTTGGCTGGAAACTACTGAAACAAATAACAAAATGATAAAAGACTACCGAAAACAAAAAACTATCGCATGAAAGCTGTTTAAAAAATACTTAA
>NW_016196013.1:0-2964 GCF_001687245.7 Rhagoletis zephyria | reverse complement strand
AACTTTGTTTAAAGCATGATATTTAATCTGCGGACAATTCCACAGTTAATTTAGCAAAAGTTATTCAAAAAAATTATGTGTGCTGCTTAGCGTTAAAAAGCAAAAATGTGGTTTAATATTTTAAATAGGAGGCAACCCTCTTCAAAAACCTAAAAAACCGTGTGCCAAATTTAGTCCGAATCCCTTCTTCCATTTCTGAGTGAAGAAAAGTCTCGAATGGTTCGGTTTCCCTAATTTCAAATCAAAAGTTATACCTTCAAACAATAAAACGTTATTTCCCATCTACGGGTCAAGCTCTTTAATTTAGATCTCATCTTCTTAAGCTTAAATCTTAAATCTCTTTCGTCTGAGATTGGTATACAAAACTCAATGAATTGACGAATTAAGTTGGGTTTGGTTTTTTAACTACGTGGCAACACTTGTGAATATTATTCAGAAATAAAACCTCTNAACACGTGGCAACCCTGATTAAACCAGACACCCATATTCTGATATATGTTTCAATTGCCGCAATTCTAGCTAAATTTCATTTTTTAAACATGTGACAGCACTCAAAATAATAGGCCGGACATAAAGGCTTTTCAAACCCATCTCGATTGGTACACATTTTTTCAATAATTCATTTAATTTATTAAATAATTTGAGTTAAAATTTTTAAACAGGATGAAACCCCTTAAATTACCTCAAAAATATTCTTATTCTCCAAACTAAAGATTTCGTAACACATTTTCGTTTGACATAACTTATGCATAATTTAATTACATTCGACTTTTAAAATAGGTGGCAAACCTCTTCATATAAACATGAACCTTCTCTCCACCGATACGGACCACTCGACACCCATATTTTGATATTTCAGATAACATGTGTACAATTAAATTAACTTTTGCTATTTAAACAGGTGCCAACCCTCTTCCTGTCCTATAATACCTATAAACCTTTCCGCAGCGATACGAGCAGTTCGACATCAATATTTTAATATTTCATATAAATTGTGTATAATTTAAATAAATTCACATTTTCGAACAGGTGGCAACCCGTTTCAAAATTTATTGAAACCCTGCAACTCTTTTGACTGATACACAAAGTGTTACATATTTCAATTTCCTAATTGCCTTCGTTTGAATTCAACTCATTTAAACAGATGGCAACACTCCTACATCTAATTAATTTGGGGTTAACATAGAACAATTTTACGAAGAAAATAGCACTACATTCACACTTTTTACTGAATGTATCACATTTCTTTCATTGTCTTCGCCACTGTCTTTGATTTTTCCAAGGCAGTGAATTGGACAGTTAACTGGACAATTCGGTCACATCTGGGTTAATTTGGGAAAAAGAGGCAATACATAATCGCAAAAAATCGCAGAATTATGAAAAATTGGTTTGTGTTTGAATATTTCGCAAAACAATTTGACAACTATTTCATATTCTCAATTGTCTTGCCTAATGTAAACGCAAGGTAAGGAATAAAGCCTTTTCAAAAACATTTCGATTGATATAATAAAAATAATAAATTGACGCTTACACATATGTATGTTAGTGTTTGGAAAAGCTTCTCCTCCGATTTGTGGCGTGCGCCTTGATGTTGTCACACAAAAGGGGAGGGACCTACAGTTGTACGCCGACTCCGAACGGCGATTGAATTTTTATGAGAAGCTGTTTTCATGGCAGAAATACACTCGGAGGTTTGCCATTGCCTGCCGAAGGGCGATCACTGTTAAGAAAAAACCTGTTGCTTATCTTTTTTGCGATGTTACCATATTGTAATAATTGATTTAACTTATTAAATAATTTGAATTGATTTCTAGCAAGTCCAGTCCTTTAAAAGCTAACGCTATTGAAATTAGTATTTTAGAAAATGTGATATGAAAGCCCGCTTCATTGATTTTATTTTTGTGTAAATATGAACTCGTGCGTGTATGTGTGTAATTGAAAACACAAACTGCCTACAATAAACAATATCCGATTTCATGGCTATCATATTTAAATTAACGCCATCAGTGCTGTTAACATTTTAATTTTTAAATAATTGCACACATTTTCACTTGCATTTCCCCAGTTCGCCAGAGGCTGACAGACCAGTGGTTGGGCAGACAGGCAGGCGAACGTCAGTCAGTCAGCTTATAGCGCTTGCGCATAACCCGCCTTCGCCGGCAATTACAGTTGTTTCTCATTTCTTTTTTCCATGGAAAGTAATTTCACAGAAGAAAAACTAGTTGAGTGAGTAGCGCACGGCACGAACGAGTTTTCCAAGCGGTAAATGTTTATCAGCGGTGGCTGACAGCCAGTGTTGCCGCGAACTTGAAAACAAAAAGTATCAGTTGCCAAGCAGAAAAAGTATCAAAAAGTAGCAAAAGCAAATACAACTGTTATTTTTTTAACTTTTATTTGAAAAACAAATAATAAATAAAACTTTATAATTAAATCCATTGTTATAAAAAAAAAAAATAAATAAATTAGAAACAAAGAATCTGTATGCTAATTTGCATAACGAAAAACCAACTTAAAGGCCCTAAACCACACAAAATCATTGCGCAACCCGAGACTTGTACAAGTCAATATTGGAAAATTACTACACAATAAAATTGCAATATATTTTGGAGAAACGTTGCTGAAGTAAATATGTGCAAGAAATATGAATGTACGTTGTATATTTGGATAGCTTCAGATTGTGCAGTTTAGTACAACCCCATACACCACATCAGCGACCGACGCAAGCCCGATATTGCGCAATTATGTGGTATTTTGTGGTTTAGGGGCCCTAAAGCAGCAGTGAGGGCAAAGAAATTCCGGGTTGTATTTCCCTTAAAAGAGTTACCAAATCAAATTTATAAATATCTATATATATCGTATTTTAAAACTTTAAATAACAAGAAACAAATTATTTGCCTTTAAACTAGTAATATTATTCATAATAATAGATTGGCGCTTACACATATGTTAGTGTTTGGCCGAGCT
>NW_016196012.1:0-2964 GCF_001687245.7 Rhagoletis zephyria | reverse complement strand
ATTACTGATCGTCAAGATCACTCATTTGAAATGGAATGATAAAGAATTTCGGGATTTTTTGTTTGTAGATATTCAATAAAACGAAAAGGTAATTAAATTATTCACAGAAACAGGTTATAGCGTTGACTTCTAAAGCAGCATTAAATATATGACAATTTCACATTATTTCTACATTATTTAGAAATAATAGTGCATAGAAAATACAAATTATTTGTATTAATTAATATTAGGTACCCTATATGTATTTCTCTTCTTACAAGTATTAACACTTTTAACGATTGGCAATTTGGCCCAATTGTAGATCGGCCAATCTGCAATCGTCCCCCATGCCTAGTAGAGGGATCTTTTCCTATCAGAATTATCTTTTAAGTATCTATATTAAATTTTTGCAATTTTTAAGCGTGGCCTTTGATCGTCCAGAGAAGGCTCTATTTTTCGATTTCCTCCCGATCCCGAAGTAGCGCCTGCCAACAGTGTCATGTGTATTGGCAATAGGTATGGGATGATCGATCTAGACCATTTTTTATTTTAAATAAAATACTTCAAACAGAACTGGATGCCAGAATCTTAATTATTACCCGAAGGAACAATCTCTGAGGATCGCTTCTTAAAAATAATTTCATTAAAATTTTGGCCTCGATTACGCTGTAGGTGATCCCTCCAGAAGGTATAATTTTTTAATTAATCTTTCCAGCATTACAATCGGAACTCGCCGTTTACTTTTAATTAACTTTCGGGTCCACAGCCACCGCAAAACAAGTCATCCTGGGTAGGGGATCTATTTGTGTACCCTCAAATTTGGTAATTTTGTCTTATTTCCGACTATCCGGTCAGTTTTCTCCAGATTCACACCAAGATATAGATAGGGATATACTTTTTTTAGAGTGCCATTCACAATTTCGCTTTTATCCGAAGGAAATTGATTCGATAGAAGTATTACTATATCATACCTAATTTCCTAGACCACAAGCCATAATAGCTGTGAAAGCACTAATCTCTAGGAACCCAAAATGGCGCGAATTTCTTTGCTCCAGCCTGCGCAGATCATCTCACGCTGACGGTACTAGGAACGTTTTATGTATGTGATCTACCATAAATATACTTGTGTGCTGTGGAGGTTTGGTCCAGGAAAAAGTCAGTAAAACGTTAAGTAATGTTACGCCGATTTTCTGGACTTTCGTCACGTAAGCGAGATTTTCCAGCACGTGAAGACGGCCAATAATGCACGTATTCTGCTTTATCATCTTGGAGCCTCTGACTGGGTAATCATTTTATCGAACCAGGCTAAATAATAGAAGATGATCTGCAGACACCAAGTGTAAGACAGCATGACACATCTCCCCTAAATTAGATGGGGGAACAATTATTACAGGCTACTACTTAATTAGGATGCATGCCAATAGAATAGATCTACAGCGGTATGACTTCTATCGTGATTGGTGCGATGTCAAGAAATTGAGAGCATAGAGCATTATCTATGCCTCTGCTACGCATGGGCATTGTCTCACTGGCATTCTCTCCATCATTACTGAGCAGAGGATATGGTTGCACTCCTAGTTAAATGAAAAATTTAAGAAATTATATTTCATTTTATATTTTTGTTATAAAGTAAAGTAAAGAAAACACATAAATATTCATATTACATTTATTCCTTAGTTGATAATTGTTTAAAAAAATTTTATAGAAAAAAAATATATGGAATTAGATTTAAATATTTCATTAAAAAAAAGTCGGCCAGATCAGCTATATGACGGCTATTTGATATAGTGACTTCAACCGAAGAAAATTTGGTAGGTGTACTCAGAACTCTATATTACATACATATCTAAATCGAATTTCGGACTGATATCGTCATATTTAGTCTTTATGTCAAATCAATAAATTTTTTGCCTATAGTGCAATGTGCGCTTTGTGGCCAACTTCGGTTCTATAGGAACCATTTTCTATACTTCAGGAATGGTCTTTCAGTCCTTTTTAATTATTTTTTCCGGTTCTTCCGGAATCGTTTTTCGGTTGTTTTGGAATGGAGTTTCGGTTTTTCCGGAACCGTTTTTCGGTTAATTTGGAATCGAATTTCAGTTCCGTTAGAACTGTTTTTCCGTCCTTGGAAGAGCTGGACCGGCCGGTTATCCAAAGGGACCGGTTCTTCGGTTTCGGTTCTGAATCCAAAACAACAAGTCTAAAAAAATTCGTCCAGCTCAAAAATTCTTCTAAACGCTTAAAATTTTGAAAAATTCATTCAAATATAAAATTTTCAACATTTACAAAAATTACAAAAAAACAAAAAAAAATTGCTTTCTTGAAAGCTGCGAACTGGTGTAAAAAATTAATTTTTCATTTCTCCAGCGTTTTTGAAAAATTTTTGTTTTTCTTGAGAGTTGGATATTATCCTTTAGGGCTGTTTCCAGCTTTCAAGAAAAACAAATTCTTATAAAATGACACACAAGAAATGGAAAAGAAATTTTCTTTTATCAAACTTTCTTAAATCAGTTTCCAGCTCTCAAGAAAAAAATGCTCGTATATTTATTTCTTCAAGAAAATGTATAGCAAAAGGAAAGTGTTTTTTCCAACAATAGAAATAATGAAAAATACTTATGATTTTTCTTCAGAGCTGGATTCCAAGCTTTACTGAGAAAAAGTGTATTGTAACTAGTTTTTTAAGAGAAGTTACAAAAAAAATTCTTAAAATCGAATTTTATAGAGTTCAAAGAGAAAAAAGGGTTAAGATACTTCCGATATTTTAAAATTGAAGGCGCCCTGTAGCTTGGCGAAATTTATTTCTTAAAGCAATAAACAGCTCATAAAGTATTTCCCATTTACTATTCATTTCAAACCAATGATTCGAAAATCAAAACCATTTACTCTTTGTTTCCGCAATCAACCGGTTACGGTCACCACCAAATCACCAAATGACTAAATAACTATTTGATTATTTGAATTTCACATTTTCTTATTTGCCAAATT
>NW_016196011.1:0-2964 GCF_001687245.7 Rhagoletis zephyria | reverse complement strand
ACACACCTGAGCCTAAAGTGCATGGCAATTTCGAAAATTATTATTTTTTGTCAAACTTGTTGTCGCCTTTTTTACATTTTTCATCATATCTTTGACATTTATAGTGGTATATTAAGTGATATACCGATGTTCTTGTTTTTTGTTCCAACGCTTTGTTTACTTCAATTAACCCGTTCTTGTACTTACCCACCACATCTCAGTTCTTATCATCCAGACGTACCATCCTAATCTCAGTAAATTTAAGCTCGCCAAAAATCTTTAAAATTTTGCTAGGCAAGTAATATTTCGCTTTTTCCAGTAGAACTATTTGGAAACATTTTTTTTAACAGCAATTGTAGGTGTTGTCGAAAAATGTAAAAAAGCGACCGCTAGCATCGGCTCGCATATTTCTTTTTATGCCACCATCCGCAAAATTAAAAGCACCGCCTTTTTGTAGCTGTAGCTGTAAGTTCATATAGATTTTATCCATACATTTATTGACACATATTGATAATTATTTACTAAGCTCATGCATATACGCGGCTATCGCGCCCAACCAACTACATAGACATCCTTGTTTATATATTTGGGAAAAGTATGTCATATTTATTTAGTACAAACAAAGCAAAGAAAGAGTACTAGGTACTAGGCCAGTCTTTTCTGCGTTAATGCTGTACGTCTCCTAGTGTATGAGTCATGAGTGGGGCGAGGATTGACGGGAATTTCCTGCAGATCCCCGCTTTACATTTCTACCATCAGCGACCATAGTAGCGGCGTTACTATGGCGCCCTGAGGCTGGCCTCAGTTGGCCGGTTTATTGGTTTCATGCATCTGCAGTATGCTTTATGGATTTAAGATAATGTTAAAGGCCCCAGGGTCACTTCAATAATCCAACCTCATTGTGTCTACCTACCGACTTGGATGTATGCCACTGTGAACCTCTTCCCAAAGGCAACCTTTTAAAGTTCATCATATCCAACCACATTATTTTGCAGACTTTTTTTTTGAAACTTCGTAAACTATAGCACCGAATAAGATATCTTCAAAATTACGCATATCTATTTCTTAATTACTTAATAAATCGATATAAGAAAAAATTTAACCCTAGTATATTTGAAGTACCCTATTTCGGGGTTCACTGAACTCAAGTGGCAGCCAAAATCTCATTTGGCCACAAGTTGCTTTACAGTTATTTACACTGAAATAGCGCTTCTAAGCAACATGAAAGTAAAAGTGTAGGAAAACAATAAACTAAAGCGCACAATGAGAGAAAAGTGAATAATGCTTACAATAGCAAAAGCTTTTGATGTTAAGTGTGCATAAGTGTGTAACAAACATTTATACATACATGCCTGAACAAAGAAAGAAAAAAAGCCACCACAACAAAAGCTTAATAAAAGCAAAAATCGAAATTAGTAAAATCCTCAAGCAACTCAAACTGTCTGCTGCTGCTGAACATCAGAGGAGTCGGACATCAGTTATTACAGCAGCAACGTCCAGTAGCTCCTGGCTCTTCTTCAGCCAATGCTTAAATAATTTACGAGTCGATAAGTAAGCTAACGTAAGTATGCGCGTATCACCACCGAATAAACGATTGTACTTGCAGTGAAATTTAATGCCCGCTGCTCGCTAAAGACAAGACAAATAAATGCCAGACCAATTCAGCGTTGATAACGCTGAGAGTTAATGTGTTTAACGTTTGGACGACTTTGTTATAGTGATTTTCATTTTCTCTTTTGATATTCTTGACTTGATTTCTTGACTTTTGTTAAATTTGCGAAGCATTTGTACAAATTTAAATACCTTTCTTCGCAACACACAGGCTACGTATACGCCATGGTGCACACTTTTTTGTGCTCTATGTTTTTAACATCGAATACCTATGCAAACTTGAGTTAAATTCAAATGTAAAAAGGGGCTAAAAGGCACTGTTTGAAATTAAAACTATTTATAAAATTATCTTCTGACAGCAGCAATTGTCGCAATAGCATATTTATGCCGAATAACGACTTTTGAAGTTCAGTAATCGAAAATTGTACTCTATACATAAAAAAATAAGAGAAAAGTATCTTAGTACTTAGTAGTAGTAGTTAAAATATAAATGTTTCAGAACTTTTCTTCAGTCCATCGATGGCTCAGTTGAAGATCGGCCTATCTCAGCAGCCAGTTTAAAAACACCCTATCTCAATTTAAATAAAAAAAAAAAAAATTAGTTAATAAATTTACTCCAATTATAATTTTTTTGCCACTGCAAACAACCGTGTAAATAAATATCCATTCTTAAATTTACTTCTGGATGCAAAAGAGTTCCTAGAGCATCTAGATGCATTTTTGCATCAAAAAAATTTCGCCTACGGATTTTGGCGATTAGTGATATATGTACTTGAAGAACTTGTAAATTTCGTTATGCTGTGACCACTTGCACTATCCAACTTTCGTATAAATTTTTATGGAAATTAGAGAAATTTTTGCACGATTTCACCATTGTACTTTCAATATATATATGTACCTTTACACTACTAACTGTATTTAGTGTTTACGAGCCGTATTTATCTAAAGCGAATATTATTCAGAGATTTTGGACAGACTCGATATTAATTTAAAGCAAAAACGATCACATTTGAGCAAGAAAAAGGTGCTGTTCCATGAAGTAAATATACGGGAGCATATGAGTGTACTCATCATAGAAACAATCCATCAATTGGGCTACGAACTCTTGCACCAGTCACCATATTCACGAGATTTAGCCCTCAGCGACTATTTCGTATTTCAGAACCCAAATAAATGGCTGGGTGGTGAAAGATTTGGGTCGAATAAGGAGTTTTTCTCTTATTTTGGAGCACCTTGAAATAAAAAATTTGGATAAAAGCTGGATTAAATACATCGAGTTGAAGGCAGACTATGTTGAGAAATAAAATGCTGTTTTGCCGAAAACTATATATCTTTTATTCCTTCGTATTTCTCACTATTATCAATATGTAAAAT
>NW_016196010.1:0-2965 GCF_001687245.7 Rhagoletis zephyria | reverse complement strand
AAAAAAAAAACACAAAACACAACAACTGACAAACTGAATAGCCAAATCGGTAGACAAGTTTCAAGTTTACATACATATGTATGTATGCACATATGTAAGTGTACTCATTTGTATTATTTACAAGGCTCAAGCTTTTTCTTTGCTAAACTCTGTGTTGGCAATTTATTGTTGTACTCCTACATATGTATGTACTTAAACCAGCTGTTTCACATTCACTTTATTTTTATTTACATAGAATTTTATGGTAAAATCACTGGAATCACTGCTCGCCATGTAAAGTAAAATAAGTAAACAATAAATTGGGTTTTCTCTCTCTCCCCATTGGCTTTATGCAGGAGATCAAACCCCTATTATCTACTAATAGCAGTGTTGCCAGTTTAGCCATTTTCCGGCTAGAATTAGTCGGTTGCCGGAAGCCGATTTGTTAGCTGTTTTGAAAAAAAAAGAATTAGCAGTTTTAGCCGATTTTTCTATAGAGCTTATTTTCTTAAAATTCAAATACATAAGATTAATTTTTTACAAATTTAGCGACCTTAAATCTATTAGAATTGGCTAGCCTTATCTCGGAAAAAATTTTTATGTCGGACTGTGTTATATCAAATTGAAAGACAATTTTTTCTCATCCGAAAGGTCCTAAAATACTGGGCCGATGAAAGTGTAGCTAATTACTTAAAAAGCACCATTTAAATACAAATTGCACACTTTACGCAAAAATTATGAAATGTTTGCAAATTTTCACCAAAATTTTTAACATTTTAATCAGCATCTTTAAAAATTTTAAACTTTAGTATAAGAAAGTACAGATTTAACGTAACTAGCACATACTGTTGATTTTTGGCAATTTTTTGTTGACGGCGTTCCGCTTTATTTTTCATATAAAAAAATTGTCGAACATAATTATTTCGTATGACAAAAATGCGTAACACCGTCATACAAAAAAAAAGCCAAAATCAACGGTAAGTCCCATATTTTTTCTAAAGATGCTGATTAAAAAGTTAATTTTTGTGAAGTTTTGTTGAATTATTATAATTTTTACACAGAGTTTGAAATTTCACTGTATTTTTTTCCAAAGAAGGACGTAGCAGGGATTTTATTCACATACGTTTTGTCACGAATGTCTTAACTTTAAGTGTGAAGTTTTGTTCGCAACACAAAAAAAATGACGAAATAAAGCAATACTCTCTGGGAGACAATAACTTTGAATAATTGTAGTAGGCATGTGCAGAAAGTGAGCAGGTCATTAAAAACGGGAACGTAGTGAAAATGTTACAAGACATATAACAAGGCAAACTTTTTCAATCGAAAAGAAAATGCCATAAGTTTTGTAATTAATTGTTTTTACAAGCTTTTATATAACTTGCTCTGTCTGTATGTACTTATGTTTGTTAGGGGCAAATCTAGAAATAAATTTTTGGCCATGACCTAGAGACTAGAAACTTCACAGTTGGCTCAGAACCAGATGACAATGCAATACGAAAGATGAGTTAATTCAGTAGGTGGCGCAGGAGTCGAGATATTTTAAAATCCCGTTTTTCTAGTCCGGGTCAAAGCGTACATACATACATGAAAAGGAACAACTTCCTAAAATTGTGCCGATGGTGGCGCACGAGCCGATATACTAGGTAAATCAGTATTTATGGTCCTATGACGTTCATATTTAGAAAGCTTGCTTTAAAAATATTTGTTTTTACAACTTACTTATTTGTATTTAAGTATGTAATACAAACATCACCTTTGATGTAAAGCTTAGCTACGTATAACGACAGTTTCCTTTGTTAAAGAAAAATAATTTGTAATGAATTTACAAGTCTCTATTTTTGAGATTTATTTAAAGAATTTACTCGTAATTCTACCTGTGGTTTATATAAATAAAACATGTGAATTTTAGTTGAAACATTTTAGCCATTTTTAGCCCCTTTTTTTGGCTAATTTAGCCGGTCGGCCCAAAAAGTTCTGACAACATTGACCAACAGCTGCATGGGACAAACCCCTGTAAGAGTTAGTCTGTTGCCTCTGGAAATGGACGCGCCTTTACTACTATGCATGCAGATCAGTATTGCCGGGTCATTGAAGTGAGAAATCGTCAGTTTGGCTTTCGAAAATCGTCATTTGCATGTAAAAATCGTCACCATGTAAAAAATTGTAATAAACAGAACCAGGAAGATCTTTTGTGGTTGTTTTTTCATTTTATTCTAGCATCTGATTGAGGAGAAGCTCGGCCAAACACTAACATATGTGTAAGCGCCAATCTATTTATTCTGATTGTTTTACGTAAAAAATAAAAAGTTCAACTTGCTGCAATTTTTCTAAAGTTGGCATTACTTTCAACAAAAATATTTTTAATTGTAATAAAATCACATTTGCATCTTCGTTTTTTTTCAAGCTGCAACTTCACAATGTGCATTTAAAACTGTTCACACTTGCTAAAGAACTTATTCTTAATTCCCTTCGCTCAATAAAATATGTACACAACGTCACAACGCGAAAAATTACGAATTTTACCGCCATAAACTACACAATTAATGATGAAACAAAGAAAATAACTTCTTAACGATAAATACTATTAGTGCTGAAATGGTAAACTCTCAATAGGTGTTTACACTGCAATTTTCAGTTGTCTGCCTGTCTTCAAAGTTGAGAACCAGCCAAATTTGCAAAAAAAACTCGTCATTGGCTTCTAAAAGTCTTAAAAATTACACCCAAATCGGCAACCTGGCAACACTGATGCAGCTATTAAAATTACTGTTAACCACCCTCTTTTCGTCAACATTCCTCCCTCTGTGGGCTGTTAGCCTGTTATTGCTCGCCGCTCAAACTGTTGCGTTGCTGCCTGCCGGATCTTGTAGACTGTTGTTCACTTTGTGTTGCTGCTCGCAGTCAGTTTGTTTATGTCGTTCGGCGGTATTGCACGGGGTTTTCGCTTCTGATTTCTGTACGTTTGAGTTAAAGTAGTACCACAATTTTG
>NW_016196008.1:0-2965 GCF_001687245.7 Rhagoletis zephyria | reverse complement strand
ACAATGGTCTGTATTCTGTCGTAATCCAATCTGGAAGCCCATCAGCATTTAACGATGGGTCGGTAAGGTGGTGTCGGGTACCTACTACTGTTTAACTTCTACATCTCGAAATCATTCTCAGGTACCAAAGGGAGTTTCGCTGACCTCTAATGTTGGTTAATGAAGAAGAAAAAATATATGTATAGCTATTTCTCCGATCTTTCTTTCAGGGACTTAACCTCCCTGTCAAAATCAAAGCCAACATTTATTTTTATGTAGAGCATTTTCTACCATATAAAGTATGCTCGACAATTACTTTTATATGGAGGAAAATGCCTAGCACCCTCAGCAAGAAAAAAAATATTAAAAATCAACGCGAATTTCTGGCGTTTTAAAAATTGAACAGCGACGTACCAAAATTTGATGGCCTATAAAACTGCTTACCTGACATTTTTCTAAAAAATTTAATAAAAAATTTAAAATTTTTGGGTGTAATTGTTAAAGTTTGTTGAATTTTTATAATTTTTTAAGAAGTTTGAAATGTAAATTTATGTGGTGCTGGTTATGTGATGTGGCAGACTTTTATAAAAAAAATATAAACATTAAATAAACTAATGAAAAATAGGCAAAACTGGTCAAATTGTAACTTAACTTAATCAGCTGACCACAAGGGTAAATGCGTACATACATATGTACATATATTTCAACTACGAACCAACAACATTATTAGCAAAAAGCAAAATTATTAGGTGCAGATCCTACACAACTTTAGATGTATGTATGTATACATACATACTTTAGGCTAAGTCGGTTGTTTGAAACAAAAAAAAAAGTAACTACGTACATATTTACTATGGATCAAAAAAGTTTTAAATATGGGTCATTCCATGCAACATTTGCAGCTCATTCCTTATCGAAAAAAATCCGAAATTTTTAACTCAGAGAAGCATCTTTTTCAATTTTTTGCAGTTAATAAACTATTTGTCGGCGAAAATTCGTACGTAATTAGCTCGGCTTTCCATTCGAGTGTGAGAGAGATTTAAATAAATATTTTTTTTGCGTCAAAAAATTGCATTTATTTTTTTTTTTTATTAATTTTACACCGTTTTTTTTTTCAATTTAAATAGTTGTCAAACTTTTCAGAACGGAAAAATCCAAACAGTAGAAGTAATGAGCTTTTTCATACCTGCGTACATAAAAAAATTTTAATGCAAGAAGTTATGTATTTAAATCTATCTCACACTCTAATGGAAAGTCGAGGTAATTAAGCACATTATGATTACTTAACTGATTTTCGCCGACAGATAGTTTATTAACTACGAAAAATTTAATAAATATACTTCTCTGTCAGTTCAAATTTTCGCCATCAGTGTTTGTGCGGAGTAATTTTGCAGAGACGATCAATAGGATAGCACATTGCCATTTGCAGCGACAGTCAGGCTGCAATAAAATTCGTATCATCACGGGTACTAAGCGAATGTTTAACGAGTTTAAACGCCCTGAGAGAAGACTTACGAGCAGAAAAACGACAGAATAAGAACCATTCTTTTTGTTATTGCAAATTTTTAATCGGCCAGCTTTTTTCGTATACACCCTTTATCTCGAAAACTAAAGCCAAATAAATGATAGTTAGAAGGTTTCGGATAAGAATCGGCTGTAAGTTAATAGCGCCGTTGTAAAATTTTTTTTGGACTATTTTTTTTTTTTTTTGAAATAAAAGAAAACTCAGCCTAATGTAAAATGTATGTGTGCGTACGTGTACATAAATATAGAATTTATTCTATCCCACTCGGAAAATAGGTAAGCACCTTACGAGGTAAGCCATATTTTCTTTCAGTTTTTAGTACCAAAATTGTCATCATGGCCAATGTCATCTACTAGTAAAGCACAAAATGAACACCTCCAACGACACATTACGTTGTCAGTTGCAAAGTAACGTGCAGCCGAAGTTATCTCCAAGCGCCGAACTACTCCGAGCGACTTCTCTGCATTACACGTAACTTACTTTGTAAAGCGGCTCAGAAGTATGTCTGATACCAAATGTACATTCTAAATTCCTACTTACATAAGGCGGCCATGCCTTTGTAAAAGTAAGGGACGTTCGGCAGGGAAATGGTAATGACTGCCAGGTGAAGAGTAAGTTGCTAATAAGGTATTATTACGTGCTCCTAATTCTCACTGGGATTTGCAATGTTGATGTCTGTGCATTTGTTAGAGAAACGTGTGACCAACCTAAAAGTTTGCGAACGAAAAAAAACTACAACTAGTTATAGAAAAACATATGACATCATAAGCAGTGGGAAGGCGAATGTGGATCCATACTAATGTAGGCACATACTCGTACTACTTATCTATATATACTAGGGATGTTGCGAATGTGGAATTTTAGAGATGGATTGCGGTTGCGAATATCGGATGTCAAGTATTTTTAACAGACAATTAGAATCTAGCATAATGCTGAGATCGTTGTTTAAACAGCGCTTACAAGCCAAATCAGATGTGTCGGTATTTAAAAAGAATTCATCATTCTCATTCCTTTGGCTGTTGCAGAATTTGGGGAATCTGCAACTTTATCAGCGTTTTTCGATTTTAGCTTTTGTAATTCATTTTTAATACTTTCTTCTGCGACTGGTTTGCAAAATGTGTGCGAGCTAAATACATAGGTGGATATGGAAAATAAATAAATCCAGGAATGAAAATGTTTAACAAACTTCTGTTTTCAAAGTCATGACTGCCAGCCGAATCGGATCAGAATAAGTATTGTTATTTTTTTTTTTTTGTAATCTCAGATAGTTAGTTACGTAATTCTTATCTAATTAAAGGTCAGACTTAAAACTTTTTGATTATTTGAGCATCGATTCTNACTGGTTTGCAAAATGTGTGCGAGCTAAATACATAGGTGGATATGGAAAATAAATAAATCCAGGAATGAAAATGTTTAACAAACTTCTGTTTTCAAAGTCATGACTGCCAGCCGAATCGGATC
>NW_016196006.1:2717-2965 GCF_001687245.7 Rhagoletis zephyria | reverse complement strand
GCGGTGATCGGTTTGTAGTGACGTTCCATTGCGAGCTGGTACAGCTCCACACTGGTGACGGACTGGAATTTGGTGCCAATGGCAGCGTAGGCGGATTCCTGTAATAAAATAAATTGTTAGAATTGTTAAGAAGTTAAAAATCTGTTTAGTGTTGGTACCTCCAGGCCGGCAACCAGTTTCAAGTGACTGGTGGAGGGATTAATGGTCGCAAGGGAAGAGATGCTGCTGGTCTCTCGAGCGTACTCAAA
>NW_016196006.1:0-2615 GCF_001687245.7 Rhagoletis zephyria | reverse complement strand
GCATCGTAGAAGAGCTTGCAGACGAGGGACTGATTGCGCAGAACTTCAGACAGTGGAAGGCGCTTAAAGACCAGGCAGAGGACGTCCACGGGAAGGTCGGTGATGGAGGTGGTGGTGGAGGCGGCCATACTCGCGTTCACCTGATTTTTGATGAGAAAGAGAAGAGAGTGACAGAAGTCACAGAGTGATGACGAGGGTTTAGTGATGTGTGAGAGTGAAAAACTGCCTGTCACCTACCGGCGTTAGCGACCGCCGCCAGGTGACAGAAAAGTCTGCTTTTGTTTTGCTCTGCCTGCTGTCCATGAACCAGTGGCCGCAGCCGTACAACCCATCTTCAGACCTCGACTATGACCTCAACGCCCACCACCACCTCTGAAATCAACAACAACACCTCACTGTACAACAACAACCACGCACACAACAACGGCACCACAGCAGCAGCAAACTCGGCCAACCTGAGCGATGACCTAAAGTCGGCGAAGAAGCTGCCACTTCCCTTCTACGATCAGCCAAGAGCAAGTCGATGAGCAAGCTGACGCTGGACGGCCCGGCCTTTCCACCTCTCAACGGCCACCACCACCACCACCACCTGCTGACCAATGATGAACTGGCCAAGTTTGCAGTGGTCAACAACAACAACAACAAAAAGCAGTACGTCGCAGTACGTAAAGCCACCGCAACCAACTCCATCTACGGCATTGACCTGTTGATGCCACACTGCTCACTCACTTCAGACGCCAGATGACTCGGCTCACAGACAACTTTACATAAAAACTATTAAAGACTCTTAAAATTTTAATAATCATATAAGTGTAAAAATAACAAAATCACAATTATGTACTGCAAAAAAGGTGTGCTTCAAATCAACGTCGAAGACTGGAGCTGCTAGCAAAGGTGACACTGCTCCCCTTGCGACTGCCGATTCGCTTGGTTTTTTCGCCGCTTTTGGTCGCCGCCTTGCACTCGCTCACCTCCATCTTCTCATGGGGTTTATCAGCAGCAGCGGTAATCATCAGAAGACGAGGCGGAGCGCCCCAGGACTGCACCTCCTTGCGGCGCTTAGCCCTAGCTTTGGCAGCTCTCATTTGAGCGCACATTTGCTCGGCTGCTCGTTTCTTCTGGCGCATTTCTGCGTACTCTCGAACCTGGGCGAGCTCACGTCGGCGCTTTTCGCTGATGTTCTTCAGCTTGGGCTTCTGCTTCTTCTGCTTCTTCTGCTTGCTGGCTGGCCCAATGCAGTAAAAATTACCGTTTACGTTGATTTTATCAATGACAATCTTGTCCATGATAATGAAACAAAAAACAGTGACGTGACAATATGACCGTTTTTATCTTTTATTCTCTTTATCTTCCATTCTTTTCAACAATGTGGTAAAATGAAAAGCAGATTTGGATTAAAACGTTCTATTTTTAATGTTCACTATTGGCATGTTGCAATTTGGTTCTTATTGTGGGCAATCTTAAGAATCTTAAGATTACACAATAATGGGTAATGCGAGGGAATCAACAAAAGCCATAAGAAGGTTGCTCATCAACTTTGCCATAAACTGTCGTCGGTTGGAGTGAGAGTGTTGATGACCAGGACACTTCCTTCCGCCGCCGCCACATCCAATGCACTTTGCCCCGCCGCCCCAACAGCACCCTCAGCAGCACTTTGCTCCTCCTCCTCAGGAGCAGGCCAATCTGCATCATCGAAACGGCAGTGGAAGACACCACCAGGAACGTCACAACAGCAAGGCGTAGAGTAGGAACTTAAGTCCACGTTCTTCCTCTTCTTCGTCTCCACCATCATCTGTCCACGTACTGCCTGAACTAGTCTCCAAAAAGACTAGGGGCAGTGCAAAATCACTTGCCAAATGCAGCACACCACAACAAGTTACAACTTCCATTCTTCATCAGTCCAACTTTCTTTCTCGTCCATCCTCTTGAGACCATCTCACAGCAGCAGCAGCAGCACAACTTTCAACCCCTGTGGGCTTAAGGGGCTGGGTATCCGAGTACGAATAGGAGTACGAGGACTGTAGATGGCCACGATGAGGTGATGCCTTCTGTTTTCTTCACTTTGTGTATTTTTCCTTCGTTGCACAAATAAAGTTCAAAGTAATTAACTAAGCTTTGTTGAAATCTTCTAATTACAATGCAATAAACTGGGTATAAAAGCAGTTTTAAGTTTATTCACAGTTCATTTCATTTCGCAAACCATTTCATCGCAACCATTTCAAAAACATGTCCTACATTCACGCGACCTCAAGTGATCGCCAAAACTGCATTTTGGTGCTGGTGGAGGGCGAGTCTGCCCTCAAGTTCTGCCAAACCGGCATCGCTGAACTCGGCAGCCAGTTTCATGGCGGGCTAGCCCTGTGCGGCCAACTCGCCAACGTCCGCCACGTGAAGGACGGCACCAAGAAGGCGAAGAAGGACCAGGTCCTTCAGTCTGTCGTCACCGCCATTGGCCTCACCTATGGCGCCCAGTACGAAGCGGAGGCCGAGCGTGCCAGCCTCCGCTACGGCAAGGTCCTTCTCGCCATGGACGGCGATGATCATGGCGTCTACCAGACCGGCCAGCTGATCAGCTACTTCCAGCTGTTCTGGCCGAGGCTGCTAGAGCAGGGCTT
>NW_016196005.1:0-2965 GCF_001687245.7 Rhagoletis zephyria | reverse complement strand
ATAAACAAAAGAAAATATGGCCTTTTTGAGTTATTTATTGCAAATTTTACTAGTAATGCTGGTATACAACGAAAAAGTGAGTAAATTTAGTAAGCACAACGTTTGTTGATTTATTTTTCGTTAATTTGCTATTAATCTCTAGTTTCTTTACTTGAGTACAAGGGTGGCTATTTCATAGGCACGCGTGCCAAATTTTTCTTTTCTGCTTTCACACGTACACGAAAAAACTGCGCTGCTTTCACAGATACATAAACACACTCTATGAATCAGTGATGCCGACGATTATGGTTTTGCTGTGACCATCAGTGTTGCCAGGACTTCGGCATGAGAAAACGTCTCTCTTGGTCTGAAAAAACGTCATTTCCTACCCAAAAACGTCTTATTCAAAGGAATGTACAAAAAATTGTTCTTATTAAACTTTTATTGTATACGAAAGTACATGTGTACGTAAGGTATATTAAAATATCATTGCACATTTAAAATTCATTGTACACTGGTATGAGATCGTTAATATAAAAATCATTTTATACATACAGCTGATTAAGTCATCACCATTTTGATCGATTTTAGCTGTTTCTCTTTTGTTTATTTAATGTTTATTATTTTTCCATAAAAGCTCATTATATAACAAACAAAATATAAATCCACATTTCAAACTTTGTGCAAAAATTATAAAAGCTCTGCAAAGCTTCAGCTAGATTTTCAACTTTTATTTTAGATTTTTTATAGTATGCAGTTTGATAGCCCATTAAATTTTAGCTCAATAATGTGCAATTTTAAAGGGGCTAAATAATCGCGTTGATTTTTAATAACAAAGCTTGTAATTATTTATTAAGAAAATTATTCAAAATCAGTTTTAATTACAAGATTTAGTAAGAGAAAAAAATTCCTGGGAAGTTAAAAAACGTAATGTTTTACATAAAATACGTCCAAACGTCAACAGGATACAAAAAACGTCCAAATGACGTTAAAAACGGCAACCTGGCAACGCTGGTGACCATGCTCAATCAATGAAAACGGTAAGAATGTTTAATACGGATTAGGAACTAGATTTTTTACTCACTAATAATGGGAAGGGAGGGGCACAATGTTTGGTGAGTCCTGAACAAATCGCACAGGCGACAAAGTTTTTTGTTAAGCGCCATTATAGCCCCATTTCCCCTTATTCCCAAATATTGAATTAATAAAATATTACGTATGCACATATGAACATAAGTAAAAAGAAGAATTTAAAATAATATTAAAAAATCCCTTTTCTTTTAATTCAGAATAAGAAGATTATTTCAAATGAATTCAACTATTTGCTTTAATTTTAATTTAAATTATAATAAAAATCTAATCACGCAATGAAAGTGAATTAAACTATATTAAGAGTTTAATTCTTTAACACAATCTTGTTGATAAAACTGTTTGTATCAGACGCGTGCGCGACTTATTCTCCTCATTTTCTCATCGTTTATCAAAATTTAAATACATGATCAGAGATAGGCACAACCACAAACAACCCAATTTGCCACAGGGCGTAAGCGTGAGCTAAAAGTGAGAATGTGTTAGTGTGCATAATCCCTGCAGCAAATCTGACTAGCCTAGAACTAGCGTAGAACTAGAACTTTGCCCGACAGTACCAGTTCTCGCTCAATACCCAAGCAATGCTTTCAACTGTCCAGTTTTACACCGCGATGTCATTGGCGGCGGCAATTGTCGCCCAGTGCATTACTTTACAACAAGTTTTTAACCAGTTTCATTTTGGACAGTTTTTTCTTATAAGAAAACGTTTTTGCGATTCGATTTTTGGAAATTTTTTTCGTTTTTTCTTTTCTTTTACAGATTTCGTTCTTGTTACATATTTTATTNACCAGTTTCATTTTGGACAGTTTTTTCTTATAAGAAAACGTTTTTGCGATGCGATTTTTGGAAATTTTTTTCGTTTTTTCTTTTCTTTTACAGATTTCGTTCTTCTTACATATTTTATTANCTGCAGCAAATCTGACTAGCCTAGAACTAGCGTAGAACTAGAACTTTGCCCGACAGTACCAGTTCTCGCTCAATACCCAAGCAATGCTTTCAACTGTCCAGTTTTACACCGCGATGTCATTGGCGGCGGCAATTGTCGCCCAGTGCATTACTTTACAACAAGTTTTTAACCAGTTTCATTTTGGACAGTTTTTTCTTATAAGAAAACGTTTTTGCGATTCGATTTTTGGAAATTTTTTTCGTTTTTTCTTTTCTTTTACAGATTTCGTTCTTGTTACATATTTTATTAAAAAAAAATATTGAAAGCTGCACGCAACAATTTAAATTCATTAAATTTGAAAACTCACAACTGCCTCCACCGCGATTTGAACTCGCGACCAACGATGGTTGAGTCGGAGGTCTTCTCGCTGAGCTACTTTCGTACGTTGTTTGTGATAGTGTCAGAAAGTTTGGAGTGCTGATGAACTTTTCTGCCTACGAATTCGAGAACCATTTGCAAAAGATATTCGTAAGCTAACACGAACTCTTTATTTTAACAAAAAGAAAAAAAAAAATAGATGTTATAAATAGTCCAGTTGATTATTCTTTAGCGTAAAATTCCCTAATAATAGTTTTTAATAAGGCCGTTTATTCCATTCAAAATTGAAGCATTTAAGAAATGTTTAACTGGCGTTGGCTTTGTAAGTGGAAGGAGATATGAGAATATTACTAGTTTTTTTAATGAGCCGGGCATTTGTTATTATATTAGTAGATTTCCGGATTACAGTTCTACTTCAAGGGAAAATTTTCAAAAACTTTGAAAACTTTTTTTCCCGGTAATTTTGGCTCAACTTTAACATAGATGGCGTTAATGGAAAGAAAAGCTTAAAACACTATTGGGGCTTATTCGATGTTTTAAGGTTTAAGCAGTTCTGTAAAATAAAATTTAAAGTAAAGCTTTATTACTATATGCAATTTGGTTTTTAAGATGTTGTTGCCAAGACTGAAATCA
>NW_016196004.1:0-2965 GCF_001687245.7 Rhagoletis zephyria | reverse complement strand
TACTAATGCATGAAAATCCTAACCTCAAAAAAATCACCCGTTACAAAGTCGGTTTCCTACATTTTTTTCGTGGTAAGGGCTCGATATACTGCCATCGTAAAAATGAATATATACATGTTTCGTTCTTCATGGTGGGCCAGTGGTAATCGGTACAGCTAGTAAATATTTACACAACATAGAAGAACAGATAGGTAATTTCTGCATTATTAACTAAACTCCTTTTTTCTTTATCTTACACAATCTTGCAGCAAATTTGAGTCGAAAGTTTAGACATTAGGTGGATATTTTCTGAATGTAGATCGTAGTCGTATTTCTGAGCATAAGGAAATGTTGCAATCACTTCAGATGAGAAATGTATCTACCTCTCGCGTTGATGCTTCGTTCATAAAATAACGTATTAATCAAAAAATATCGATTGTTGCGGGATAGAAAATGGGAACTGGTTTTATGGCCAGTATTTGGAGTTTGCCCTTTACTCAGCGTATTATGTCGACCACTTACTTGCATATCCCCTCGAAAACAAAAACGTCTGAGCTCATGGGAAATAAATTCTTGATCCTTCTAGAATAGTTTAAACCAGAGGGAGCTCCAATGCCAGTTGCATAAAAATTTTTTTTTTTTTTTTGAGTTAAGACAGTATTGAAGTAAAAGAGCGATATATCGATTTATTAACAAAGTGACTTATGCCATTTTCGAAATAAACGGGTCATAAAAAAAGCTTTGAGCTTAATTTTTTATCAAAAAGTTTATTAAATATCTTGCCCTTGGTATATTGATCTCGAATAGTTGTTTTGGGGGCGTACATCACAAAAGTGCTTCGGAAACTAGGATTTTCGTTTTTACGTGCTCAATATCTTGTAGAAGTAAGCTTCCAAACTAACGGAAAGGGGTAGAATACTAGTCACTTTTTCACAACACGGCCCAATTTGTGTCTCGGTTGAAACGAACAATGTTTAACTTTAAGGATTTTCTGTCTTTAGTATCTAATATTTTATTCAGTCTTATGTTTTTTCATCAAAGGAATCTTAACAGGCAAATGCACTTATTATGCCTTTTCCAGCCTTCAGCAGAAAAGTAAAGTTCTACAAATGGTTTTCCCCACAATATCTACATGTTAAGCTTCCTTTAGTTTCTAAAATTTCCCCGCCAGTTAAAGTGCAATAATATTTGAGTTTAAACAGCGCCAGAAAGAGAAGCCAGCAAGCTATCCTTGAAAGTCCCTAGCATGGACACACACATACACTCAATATTATGACATCCATTTCCCAGTGCAAACCAACCTACCAACACTGTAAATAAGATAATTGCAAACAAATATAAGTAGCTTGCGGGTATGGGTCGAGGTTGTTGGTACAGCAGTGCGTATGCGTAACGTTCGTGTAGTACAATGTTATACATTTGCATGGGTGTGATTGTAAGTACATATGTATATGTACACCTGAGAAGCCCCTTAGCAAGTGGGTAATTAAAATACTTATTTGCTTAGAAAATTATAACTTAAGCAGTAACAATTTTAATTACCACCACCCGACATGTTTGCACAGCTCAACGCAAGCAGTGGAAATAAAAAAAAANTAGAAAATTATAACTTAAGCAGTAACAATTTTAATTACCACCACCCGACATGTTTGCACAGCTCAACGCAAGCAGTGGAAATAAAAAAAAAATGAAGCATAGTGTGGCTTGACTCTAACCGGCGTGCTAACTGCCTCTACCTATTCAAGCAAATATGTATGTAGTCGTATGTTCTTCAAGTTAATTATCGCACATTTATTATGCGGCGACTTGCGGCTGTCATTGCTTATTTTGCATTTAATTTCCAGCCAGTTTTTTTTGCGCAGATTTTCTTGCGCTTCTGCAACCCTTTGTAATTATCTCACCTAACAATGCATTTAAAAATATCAATATGCAGGAACGAACAGCAGCGTGACACGCGGTTATGCCATAAACTATTTACAGGTTGATAGTTAACGTCCGTGGCATGCTAAATAGTTTTCCTTCGTCCATGCAATCGAGTTGCTTGCGTGCAGCTAAAAAGAATTTATGAATATCTTCAATATGCTGCTGCTATCAACTTTGGCAGTTTGTTGTTTGATTGCATTGCCGTTGAGCAGTAAGTACAGCTGAGTGTATTTCGCTTTTGTGCTTCATTCCGCTTTGTCTTCCATTTCCACCACGCGTTGTTGGTAATGCGTGTGACCTACTTTTAACCCCCCTTTTTATACGCCTCCACTTCAACTTTATATCTGTCTTTTCTATTTGAATGCAGTCGGAATGGCTGACTATCCTTTGAAATAAGTGAATGACTTTAGCTCTTCCGCATATTCACATATTCATTGCCTCTAGCGAAAATAGTGAATTCTGTTCATAACTGCTTGCTGAAATTGCGCATTTACAGTTTTATGTTGACGTTCTGTTTTTAACTTAAACTGACTTTAGCGTTTATTAACGAGTAGTAAAAGTGTACATATCGCCGTTTAAATTTCAAAACCTCGTATCGTAATTCTACAAAACCGCGTAACTGCGATTTGCGCCGTAGATGAGATTTGCTCACCGAAAGCACATACATACATATCTCATTAAAAATGTGGGAAACTAAATTCTCTACAAATTTGTATTCAATCTTTTCTTACGAAAAATGCAAAATAAGCTTGCAAATCGCAAAAGACTCAAAAAACCTATGATCCAAGACAGCGAAATGTTGCCATATGAAGTTTAGGGGCAAGACTGTGGAACCTGCGTCAAATAGCAGTAAACTGCATAAAAAAATCGGCGTTACAGTTTTTTTTCGAAAAAGTTTAATTTTACTGGGAAAACGTTTCACTTGTTTTTTTTTGTTATCGTAAAGCTTCTTTTAAATTGACCGATTAACATTATAGGCTGTATATGAATGTAGATTTGTAGATATTATTCACTAAGCTTTTTCATTGTATATTTTTGAATGTATGAAAGTGGATATAAAAAC
>NW_016196002.1:0-2965 GCF_001687245.7 Rhagoletis zephyria | reverse complement strand
GCTTTCAATTAAGTCGATTATTCTGTGCGTATAAACGTAGTATATGTTATCAAGTGCGCACACATTCACTCTTTATGTTCCCATATCCATACATATGCACATATGTAAATTATAGAGCGGTTTTCCCGTGGGGTAAAAATTTCGCTGAAATTTAAATTTACCATAAATAAACAAAAAAAAATACATGTATATACAAAATCCCGAGCAGCTTCATATCTCCCCTCTTGGAGAAACCGCTATTAAAATATACTTACGCAACATATAACATTTAGATAAACACTCCTTTTTATCTACATTGCCTACTCAGATTCATATAAGTACCAAATTTCCAATTGGGCGTTTTTGCTTTGTCGCATACAATAAATTTACGCACATACATATGTACATATGTACATGCATATGCTCTCCCAAATTGGTGCGCGAAACATATGTAAACACGTGTATATACCTACAAATACGCACGTACATACCCTGCAGAAAAAAATTATCAATTGATAAAAAATAACCCCCTTGTAGTTAGCATTTTTGCGGGATTCCTATAAAATATATAACTTGTAGTTGGCTACAAAAAGCTAACTTGAAGCAAGTGGACAAGTGGACAAGTAATGCAGGAGTAGTGAAGAAGACTGTTTTTTTTAACGCGTTTCTATTTAAATAACCTGCATTTCGCAAATACTTTTTCGAATTGAGGACAAATAAAAGGAAGATCGAAGTTTCATATTATCATTTTGAAGTTATGTCTGACGTAGTGGAATATGGGACCACCTGCAGCAGAATATGAAAACAAATATGAAATGTAATAAAATAAATAAATAGTAGTAAATAAAAAATAAAAAAAATATTTTTTGTCCAAAAGTAGCTAATTACAAGTTAGTTACATCAAATGCAGAGGTAACCACCCTTGACTACTTCTAATGCAGAGGTAACCACCCTTGACTATTTCGCGGCCATCGCCATAGAAATATAGTTAGTTTTCGTCAAAGAAAATATACAGATAATAAGTGAATTTTAGCTCCTTCCTAATCAACTTAAAGTTACCTTATAGTTAGATTCATTTCCTGCAGGGTATGTACTCACTCAGCGCCTTTTGTCTAATTGCCCGCTAGATATGCGCATACATAAAGCAATACGTATTAGGGTGCGGCTTAAAAAAAAAAAAGTGTATGTATATGTACGTACCAATATATATATACATATGTATATACTGAATTACGTAAAAGGGTTCACGACCTATCCTAATAAAAATATAGTTACTTTTCCATACATACATACGCGCTTCTTCTTCTCACTTTCTCCTCGTTCGATGTCGTATATTTAACGCTGCATATATACAACTGTGACTTAAATAAAAATCCTCAAATCTGTTAGCTTTTGCACTGCACCTATAAAGCACTGTTGCTGTACTTAGACGCGCTAGGACAGCACAGTGTCTCAAGAACATAAAATAGCACATTGGTACAAAATAAATAAACACACATAAATTAAAGTAAACTTAATCAAATAAAATACACTTTTAAATAAATATAGATAAAATATTATTTTTACTACAAATACCATACATATTATTTAACAACAAATAAAATAAAAATGGAAATAAATCCCGAATTTTTACATTTCACGGCCGAAACAAAGGTATTACTTCAGGACTTTAAATTCGAAAGCCGCAAATTCGACTTATTTTGCCAACGATGGTCTTCCACCTCAATAGCGAACCTCTCAGTGACGTTGTTAAAATTAAAAATGAATCTCTTGGACCAAAATTGGGAGAGTCTTGTGGCTTCATTTCATCAACTTTCCCACTCATACTCTTTTCCAGTAGTCCGTACTTCAATTACCCCAAATTTTGAAAAAAAAACTCGACTCATCATTACCAATGCAAAGCGGAAATGGAGAAAGCTTTAGAGTTCCTTACTACCAACTCAGCAGGTCCCCAAATTCCAAATTTAACCTCCAAGCTAACAAAATCTTTAGCCCCTGATGAAGGAAACCCAATTATACAGTCCACTACTCAAGTGTCTTCTCCTATAGACACAACCCAAAAATCCCCCACACCAAGTTCTACTCCAAAGAACAAAGACAGCATAGAATCTCTCAATGATTCCCTCAAATGCTCACAAATAAAAACCACTCCCACTATATATCTACCCCAAAACTCATCAGAGGCGGTAACTTCCGGTCCGGCAGGGGCTCTACCGCCAATGAAAACTCAGAATAGTCATTTACTCGACGAAAGCACAAATTCAACTCTCAACCCCGAAGACGTTGAAGGATACTCAAACCACAAATACGTCAGCTCCAAGGCGTAGGTCTTCATTGCCAATACCATCCACTGACCCCTCTACACCAGTTACTCCTATCCACTCTCAATCCCATAAGCAAGTACAAGGATCCACAAGATCATCACCTTCTCCGAACCGGCACCTCACACAAGGACGAATGTACATTTTGCGATCCCAAGCAGCCAGGTATAGATTTCTCTGCGGCACCCAGCAAGCGAGACTCTCCGTCGACTTGGGATCCTTCATATCGCATTAAGAAGTCCCAGAAAGTCAAAGAAATGCATTCTCCATTCCCACCTGCGGCTTCATGAATAATCTCACCTGCCGGTAAATCTGCGGATAGCTCGAAACTTCCTACAAATACTCACAACCAACGTTGTGCTTCAACTCCATCAATTTCGCAACCTCCAGCAGCAAACAACGCGACAACCTCGAAGCAAAAAGATATAAAGGACACCCAGTCGGCCACTTCGTCTCCATATATAAGTAGCTGTAATGAGCATCAACAATATTATCAAAAGAAGTCATCTCCAACTAGTTACTTCAGGGCCTGTGTCATTTTGTACCCCATATCTCCCAACGGTCTCCACTCTGAGGGCACACCTACAGCAGAATGTACATAGGAATCTCGCAGTACCGAAAGATTTATTAAATCATAAGCCATTCACCCTGAATGGGAATTGTCG
>NW_016196000.1:0-2965 GCF_001687245.7 Rhagoletis zephyria | reverse complement strand
CTGTTTAGTTGCTTCATGGCAAGCGCCATTTTTTTTAAGCATGGAAATAGCAGACGTTTCATTGCCGTTTTATGAGCATGTCAGACCTGGCAAAGCAGTATATTTCAAAAGACTATCAAATTGAAAAATTTCAGAAAGCAGTTACATAAGCAGTGGCACCTTGAATGTAAAGTGACTTTCGAAAGACATTTTCTTATTCCAAAAGGCGAATTGAAGGGAAAATTTCTCAAATCGCTTTTTGACTGTTTACACGACGAATGAATTTCTGGCAATATTTCTCGATACTAAAATGCAACCGTGAGCCGCTAAAATTAACAAATTTATAAAACCAAGATAATGAAAAATAAATGGATTTAGAAAACATATGAATTGGGTCGAAACTATCGATAGTATCGATAGTCACCCTTAAGACTATCGTTAAACATCGATGGACTTGACTATCGATAGTTTGACAGCTCTACTTCATTGACTGACTTCAACTTCGCTGCAAATTGAACAAAGCAAAACATGATTTTAATGCAAGACAAATTTCCACAGAAAGTAAGAAAAAGAATTTTTGGATATTCGTTCTATTTTTCAGCTGACTACGATGCAGCATTCTGCTTTGCATTCTCCGAAATGAAGCAAAGAAGCGAAACAAATAATAAATTGAATTACATTCTACTTTGCATCCCCCGAAATAAAACAAAGAAGCGAATTAAAAAATAAATATTATAAGACATTCTACTTTGTATTACCGGCAATGCCTAAATAAATCGAATTCTTCGAACCTCAAAGCTTCTCAACCGACAATTTAATTTTTTTAATCAAATAAACCACCAATCGAAATTGACAGATTGGTTTTAAACGTGGAATGGGGCAATTCCATCGACTTAAAAACCAAAATATTTATGGACCAAAATCAAAATCCAAAGTTTTTTTATAAACTCAAATGAACCGCTTATCTTATTTTTTAGCATAAATGTGGTGAACAGTCAGGTCAATCCGATGTACAACAGCTAACCGATTAACCATTCTGACCTACACGATGCCAAATACAAACACACATACGCATAAGGGGTATTGTTAACTCCCACTGGTGACCTAACTCTAAACTCTAACTTGACAACACAAAGCCAAAAAGCTCTTATGTAATAGTTACCGTAGTGGTAGCAGTCGAAATAAGATAATAAAATAAAAGTTTTGTTTTCAAATTCCATTTCGTTTTATTGAGCTTTTTAACAATTTTTAACTGTAGTAAAGGGTAGAATATGGATGTGCGAGCTAAAGGTGAATAAATGGTAAGTACCAGAAGGCTAAAACTATATGGAAGGAGACACAACTTTAAAACTTTAAACTTTATTTATTTACAAATTTCAACAGCTGCCGTATCTGCGATGCGTACTACAACCATCTAGGTCTTAAATTCGATAATTCGTTGAAGAAACATTAAAACTAAAAAAAAATAGTTTGTCATAAAATGGTCCCCATTCGGTAGGCAATAGCAAAGTTAGGTAAGGGAATATTCCATACTTTCACCCGAATATAGAACTGTTCACTGTGAATGCCTACTTTAAGCGAGTGTAAGGAAGGAGACCCGTGCCTATAACCAGCGTTGCCGCTTTGGTAATAGTCTTGAATGTTACTCTTGCTATGTATATCTACCTTCTACTTGTCAGTTTGCCAGCTTTGCAATTGCCATCCATATTCTGGCATATGAGTAGAATTCTATGTAAATATTTATGTACGTTCAAAAAGCTACATCATTCAGTAGGGGACTTTACTTTTTCTATGTGTGAGCCGAAAGCTTTCAGGACTGCCTTCACGCATTAAATTTCTGAGATATTTGTATGTAAATTGGTCATAACTGTACAAATGTTGATTTTAAAGTACTCCAAAATTGTTGGTATATTCGCATAAATACGGCCTTATAAAAGAGTCCGATGGTACCATGCCGGGTGATCTCAGTGGCCAAATGAAATCCCCTCTACGGGAAATTATGCGCCTAATAATCCTCTGTTGCAATGAACCGTATCCATGACATTGTGGATGATCAGGTGTATTCAGTAAGACAGTACCATATTTATACCTGAAACAATGTGCAATCGACAAATTCGTTTCTTCTGCCATACTTAGGTTTGAAATTCTCACCAAGAATTTCTGTTGTTGTGACTTTGAGCTTTCACGTAGATATAAAAATTAAAGCTGCTTGTTGCACGAAAAGCTTGGTGTCTTCGTTTATATGTACATGAATTTGGTAAGTTTTTCTGATGATTTTGGTAAACAATAAAAAAAAACTTCACCGCCTTTACCTTGCCCTGACTGTTGATGAAGTATGACCCCCAGTGCTTAAGACGCATCGACTACAGACCAGGACATCGACATTGAAAATGGTCAACTATTTCTCATCCCCATCACGGCCGCTTCTGCAGAGGGTACCTGTTGATACATATTTGTCATGTTGAAGCATTGGTGCTATAGCACAGTGCTCAGGCCAGTATGTTCCTCGCCTTTTTCCTACTAACCCGCGGCCATATTAATCTTGTGATCTCATAGCCTTCCCATTTGTTCTAAAAGTCATTAGTCGCGACCACGGTATATTTCCAAAATTTACTAACTTAATCATTAAACTATGGTAGTACGAAGCTACCCGTTTCTTCACCAGTCAATTAATTTCCTTAAATGTTGCTATGTCCGGGGACCCAGCATAGAGTGACGTTGATACGGCTCAGTCGTCAGTCAGCGTGGTGCGACATTTCCATACAATTTCCGAGTTCACTATTTTAGATCCTATTGCTTTCAGTGGTGCTTGACTGTCGACAAAGATAGTGTTTTTATCTTCTAGAACTCTACTATTAAGTAAAAGACTAGGCGCCCTTTCTATAGCGTAGATCTTTCGGAAGACGAAAGGAAAGGTTGATTTGCAGGGCCTTCCATTACAGACTGGCCCCGGTTCCTTGTTCCATCTTTGAACCATCAGTGTAGA
>NW_016195999.1:232-2966 GCF_001687245.7 Rhagoletis zephyria | reverse complement strand
AGGGCAATGACATTGGACACTTATGTTATGTTCTCAGCTTCATCGAGAGGGGTGTAGGTCTCTAGAACATATTTATACTTTTTTCACCCTTCTTCTTCTTCTTATTTTCTCTGTAACCCCCTAAGCGATTTTGGCCGAGTTCAACAAGACATGCCAGTTGTTTCTCTTCTGTGCCAACTGACGCCAATAGGAAATGCCTAGTGAAGCCAAGTTCTTCTCTACTCGGCCTTTCCATCGTAGTGGGAGCTTTCCACCTCCTCTGCTAACAGCGGGGTTGTGAGTTGATTTTTTTCAGAGCTGGAGCTTCGGTGTCCATTCAAAAGACATGGCCAAGCCAGCGGAACCGCTGTATTTTAATTCGCTGCACTATGTCCATGTCATTGTAAAGCTCATACAGCTAATCGTTCTATCGTCTGCGATACTCGCCGTTGGTAATGCGTAAAGGCCCGTAAATCCTCCGCAAAATCTTTCTTCCAATACTCCTAGAGCCGCCTCATTGGAGGTTGTGATTAGGAATGTTAATCCCGGGATCCCGGCCTTTTTTAGGTCGCGAAAATCCCGGTATTCTTGGCAGATAATCCCGGGATTTTCGGGATTTGTAACTTGCATTGGTGACAATAATAGAAACATCTTTTGTTGACCAGTGATGGCTATTTTTGTAAATCTCCAGCTCATTATGAACATAACACCGTGCGGTAGTAAATTTTAAACACAAATAAAATTATAATTTAAAAAACTAAAAACTCGCTTTTATTACAATGTGAACTAAAATAACTTATATTTAGAAATACAGATTTCGTGTAAGAGGAATATGAAGTTCCCTAAGTTGATTTAATTAAACTTTTAAAACCAACCTAAAATAGGAACCAAGAAATTGACAATCAAATTAATTTTACTGGAAAACAAAGCGTGGGGTGCTGCTATCATTTGGTACTCATATTTTTATTCTACATTGCACTGAATTTAAATAATTTTGCAAATGCATTTTTTAAATAATTTTAGGAGTTAATCATATCTTAAAAATTACAAAGTCCTTTATAATAAATCCTGACGTCAGAGAGAAAAACCAAAGACGCAGCTTTACTATATTTGGCCCATGGATTCGCGAATATATTGATTTTTACCTCCCTTTTATTAGCTCGGGATGTAACTATGTAATATTGATGCGCCTAAAAGATGCAGCGATTTCTATTCTCAAGTTACATACCTGTGACAGTACGAATGGAAATTATAATATCGAGGTTTTAGTTTTTATACTATAATTTTATTGTGTGCAAAATTGACAACTGCACGGTGTTATCTATCTTCTATATATGTATATAAAATAATAGCCGTTTTCGTTGTTCGGAGTTAACTCAAAAACTACTGCATAGATTTCAGTGAAAATTTCAGACCTTGCATATGTCGACTGCTGAGTGGAAGATCGACCTATTTCAGCGGCCAGTTCGAAAACGCCCTGTCTCAAAAAACTTTTCAAGAACGTCCTATTTCAGAATTTAATTGAAAAACACCCTATGTCAAAATTCGGTTCAAAAACGGCCTATCTCACTTCAAAATGTATTGAAAATATGCTGATATAGGGCGTTTTTGAATCGGCAGCGAGATAGGGCATTTTTGAAACGAATTCTGAAATAGGGCGTTCTTGAAAAGTTTTTGAGATAGAGCGTTTTCGAACTGGCTGCCGAGATAGGTCGATCTTCCACTCAGCCATCGATATGGTCCTATTATAGGCTACCAGAAAACTCGCTAGGGGGCGCTGGGGTCGAGTTATTTATAAAAGTCGTATTTATGAACCGATTTCGTTCAAATTCAAAACGTGTGCTGCCTCCATGATGAGAATTACATACGCGAAAAATAGACCAGCTAGGGGTCGCTGGAATCCAGTTATTTATAAAAATCGTGTTTATGAACTGAGTTCTTTTAAATTCAAAATGTAAGCAATCAGAATGATGGAAAATACGTTTACCAAAAAATAGACCCGCTAATTTCTTAACCGTTTTCGTTCAAATTCGCAAAGTGTATGATGAAAAATTCGTTTCCTTAAAATGAACCCGCTATATTTTATAAAATCTGATTGAAATTCATAATGCGTATTCATTCCATGACAAGCAGTGATTTTGCAGAAAAGGGACCTATTGGATTGCGCTGCAGCCGAAATATATAGAAACCCACATGGGGTTTGATCTGCTTTGGCCCTATATTCATCTTCGTTTAAGTATGCATGTAAAGACCGCAACATTGTGTAAGCGCACCTTTGTCTGACGCCCTCATACACCCTTAATGCGATCTTGCATTTATGTACCTCCGAATGAGGAAATTGCTCGGGGCGGCCGTTATTGCAGCAGTAAGACTCAAAGAAGCCAGTTTATAAATATTAAGACGAATTGTAAAAGTGCCGAATCGACAAGGAAAGATTCGACCACATCCGTCCAAGAAGCAACGCTGTAGGTACAGTGACGGGCAAAACTGTAACATGGTGTAACACTTTTTACTTCAGTCATCGCTATCTTTCCAAGTTCTAACGACTTTCATACTTTTGTTGTACGTTATTATTNAGAATTGTAAAAGTGCCGAATCGGCAAGGAAAGATTCGACCACATCCGTCCAAGAAGGAACGCGGTAGGTACAGTGACGGGCAAAACTGTAACATGGTGTAACACTTTTTACTTCAGTCATCGCTATCTTTCCAAGTTCTAACGACTTTCATACTTTTGTTGTACGTTATTATTGGTGC
>NW_016195999.1:0-135 GCF_001687245.7 Rhagoletis zephyria | reverse complement strand
CATATATTTTTAAGAACATTTTAACAATTTTAACGAGAAAAAAGAACTACTAACATAATGTTCAGTCCCCTTTTGCTTATTTTAGTTTCTGGGTGCGATTTGGGATACCTTATTTTTATCTCTGTAAAACTTCTG
>NW_016195998.1:0-2966 GCF_001687245.7 Rhagoletis zephyria | reverse complement strand
TTTGGTTCGTGTGTTCTAAATGTTTCAAGTTATACTGTAAAAATAAACAGAAAAAATCTAAAAAAGAATATTGCAAGTTAAGCTGGTAATGTCTATAGTGTTTGCAAGTCTACATTAATGATTTTTAAAATTTTCAAAATACAAAATTAATTAAACAGCCCAGGAAATAGCAGAGATTATGGAGATGACTTCTATCGCCCAGTCCAAGTAATAGATTATCAAAATAGCACTGTTTCTATACCAAAAGTAATCGATTACGGGCATAAGGGAGCTAGTACTAGTGGCCCTCCTGGTACTGGTTCGCGTACCAATCCCTTTCATACCAGTATCTCTAGTTTTTCGGATGAGTTCAAACCAGTGAAAACATTTGAGTACGGACATTTGTCCAATACAGCGGCTAATAGAATCGGCAACATGCCTCCGAATGCCAATCCCAAGAAAAAGAATAAGAAAAAGAAGAAGAAGAATGCTATGGCTCAACAAAATCTCTTAGCACCGCAATCATACGAAATGCAACAAACTTTCAATTCGGACCAGACAGAGAACCAGCAGCTAGCCAATATTCAAGCCGAAAATGAGGTAATAAAAGAGTATGAATATCCTTTTTTATTCGGAGGAAACATACAAAAAAAAAAAAAAAATAATTAACTAAAAAATATCAAATAGATAATTTGAATAAGATTTTGTTAAAGTATGTGATTAAATTCTTAACAGAATGAGGACGAGAACTCACAACAGTCTACAAATCCAAACGAAACATTCAATTCCAATGTGAGTTCCCCGAAGGGATCCAATGAAGAACTCGAAGAAATATCTGACAACGAAGAGTAAGTCAGCGTCTCTGGAAAGAAATCTAATAGAGCTCAAGATGTTGTTTGTTTTGTTTGCTAAATTTTTCGCGGCATTCTATAAAACTAAACTGATCCGCATGGCTGTAACAAATAATACAAACACGAGCTCCAATGTAGATTTCGAGATATTTTCCGTTTCACATATATGCATGCAGTATGTGTAGTATGTATAACTTGATTCCGTTTAATCGTGCAGCAATTTGGAAAACAACCGCGACAGCGACTCACCAGCACCACCACCGCCGCCAATGCTAACCACAAATAGACCGTATATGATGTGTTCAGTGCAGCACAATGCAACTACACCGACTCGTTCGCTATTCCCTTCAACGGCTGCTGCTAACGAAAACATCCCGACAATTCCCAGCGGACATGTGCAAATGTCATTCCCCAGCATTGAAAATAAGAATACCATAACAGTTGATGAAATTTTGCTCAATCCAGGCCGTTTAACTCGGCCCAAAAAGGTGTGTGTAATATTACGCGGCCCTCCTGGCAGCGGCAAGTCACATGTCGCAAGGCTGATTAAGGAAAAGGAGACAGAAATGGGTGGGAGTAATCCACGCGTTTTAAGTATCGACGATTATTTTTTGATTGAAAATGATTACGTGGAACGTTGCCCAAAAACAGGCAAAAAGGTGAGTTGCAAGAGCATCCCTGCCAGTATTCGCTATCGTGTGGAGGTCACTAATTCGATAAAAAAAAAAAAAAAAAAAAATTCTGAGAAAGCTACTGCGAATTACTTCGAAAAAAAAAATAATCAACATTGAACAAACAAAAGTATTAAAACTGAAATTGTAATTAAAATAATAGAAAAAAGTAAAATAGATTAAAATAGAGTATATAAAAATATGGGTGTGCAACCGAAAGATTTTTCGTCATTTAGAATATGCAAATTATTTTAATCAAAATTTCAAAAAAAAAAATAGGGGTCTTCATCTAAATTTGATAAACTGATAAATTTATCATTTTGATAAATGAACTGATGTCAGACTTTGTATGGCAATCTACTTAACCGAAGTTTATCACTTTATCAAACGATTTTGGTGGATAAATGTATAAATTTCAGCAAAATTCGACCCTGACAGGTTGCCAGCTGGTCGCCTTTGCTACGAGCACATAAAAAGCAAATGAAACAATGGACGAGGTAAGAATGAAACGTAACTGGCCATATAAGTTAAATTATAAACAATTTTATTTACCAAGGTGCGTTCATGTAAGAATGCGGATAAACTGATAAATTTAACCCTCTGCCACTGACGTGACCGAAGTTTCCCTATTATACTGACGTTTAGTCCTTCAGACACGAATTTTCCAGATCAAAATATGTATATATATTAGTTATTTATTAATAATATTTTTTTTCGATTTAAACTGGTAATTCTATCAATAGTTTAAATACTAATTAATGAAATAAACTATATGTTGAAAAATACGCGTTGTTAGTAATCAATGCTATTGAAACTCGGAAAATATGTCGAACCTTCGTCGTCTGTCAGACTGCCATATCAGTCGCAGAAGGTTAAGCAATTTATGCCCTCATCACTTAGATCAGGGATGGGCAGGCAGTCAAAGAGCCAGCAAGTGCTACGCAAAAGCTAAATCAGTTCTCAGGGTAAAAGAGGTGTACAAAATACATTAAAAGCACCATATCATGCCGGCTTCTAAGTGCAAAAGGCTCCTGGGAGCCAGGTTGCCTATATCTGACTTAGATGAAGACCCCTAATAACTAAAATACCTCAAGCATTTTTTTTTTATTCGAAGATGTTTTCGATGCACTTCAATTTAAAAAGCCGTTGAAACTGAAACTGGCACAACGCCGAAACCGGTTTGTGTCTCAAAAACCAAACTTGCCAAGGCATGAAAAAATTTTGTTCGGAAAATACATCTAACTTGCCATGGTTGCTTTGTAAATTTTCAAAACTTCAACAAGTAAAAATCAATTAAGAACTTGTTTAAAAGATGGAAAAGCGATAGAATTTTATTCCAAAAGTGTGACGAAATAGTGACATGGTTGCGATGCTGGCGGAGACGTTGCGTTGTTGAAGAAATTGTTAATTCAAAAAAAAAAAAAAAATGGATTTTTGTATAGCAGTGATGTATTAATATGCTAGC
>NW_016195996.1:0-2966 GCF_001687245.7 Rhagoletis zephyria | reverse complement strand
ACCTCGTATTACGATTATTTGATTGGTTCGTAAGATATACCTGATTAATCCATACAAAAAAAAATAACTCGATTTTCTGAATCAGCGAGCGATTTTACA
The DNA here is from genome assembly GCF_001687245.7 of Rhagoletis zephyria. Taxonomy (NCBI): domain Eukaryota; kingdom Metazoa; phylum Arthropoda; class Insecta; order Diptera; family Tephritidae; genus Rhagoletis; species Rhagoletis zephyria. Next base: position 2,867 of record NW_016195996.1, on the reverse strand, counting down.
TACAAATTGGGTAGGGGCGTCTGGAGAACAAAATCAAAATTAAAATTTGTGATCCAGTGTAATTGCTACAATGCAATTTAGCCATTAAATTTCAAGTGTTGCCTGAAACGCTATAGACTTTCGAGAGCTTCAAGGTGCGGGTCAGAGCAATGATTTTTATAAACTATTTATTCAACATCATACTCCCTATTTACAGAGTAACTTTTAGATACAAATTTTATATTTTTGAAAACCACCAAAATCAACTGAAGTCCGGCAAAATGGTTCCAGGTCCATTTCTTATCTATGACTTATCAATTCAGAACCAGAATATTAGGTTTAAATACGATATAAAAATGCACTAACTTTTGATTTGGGTTCGTGCGACATTTTTTCTTTTTGTCATAACAAATAAAAACTAAAATCAGTATAGCATGTACATACATCGATATTTCTAACAAAAATTTAATAATTATTTAAACTAAAATAATCTAAATCATTGCGTTGCTTTTTTATTCAGCTTTATCCTCCTTTTATTTATTTATTTTTTTTTATTGTTGCTTGTAACTGCATCCAAAGATATACTGAGTATAGTGAAGTATTTTTGATAACCACTCTAATTCTACTTTTACTATTTTTCACAATTTTTTCACCAAAACTTAAATCTATCAATTTAATTGGTAAATTGACTTGTCAACACCGTAAAAAAAAAACACAACCGTACACGTCAACAATCGTAAACGTACTGAAAATCCTCCAAAAAATATATATATTACCACATCACAACACCACCACCTCCTTGAAAACCAAAATATCTGCACCACCATATACCCATATCCACAATACAAATGAACAAAAAAAAAATAGGATTTGGACATGATAGCAGCACAACTTAATGAATTGGGCGTCTCTCAACAGCCCCAGCCGCAGACCGCTTTCGGCCAGCCGCAATCACAATTACAGCAACAGCAACAGCCACAACCAGAGGCGCCACCACGTAACAATCGCCAATCGGTGCCACCAGCGGCATCACAAATGAAATCGGCACCAGCTGTACCGCCGATATCGAACAATCATCATCATGCGCAACCAATAAATCCATTAGATCCCTTGGATAGCAGCGATACGGATAGTGAGCCCGATGAACCCAACGAACGTGGACGCAATGATGGCACCCTGTTGGCCAGTGATCCACCGAAACCACTGTAAGTAGCAAATACTAACCGATTACGAGGGTCTAATCTAAATAATTCAACCTCCATTTTAATACATAGTGACTTTCATGCATAATACATATAATATATAGTAAGTCGAAAAATTTTATGTAAATACCACTTTATAAGTCTTTTTCGGACCAGTCAATTCAGATGCCATTTATCAAGTCGGGCTCGCGTAGACAAAATGTAGACCCGAGATTTACCGTCACAAAAAAAAATCCAAAAAATCAGCGCGATTTTTAGCCGTTTCAAATTTGCACTTCATTAGACTAAAATTGTATGGGCTATAAAACTGCATGCCCAAAAATGTTGTAAAAATTCAGAATAAAATGTTGAAAATTTGTTGAATTTTCCTAAATTTTGTATAAAGTTTGAAACTGTGATTTACATGGTTTTGGTTAAAGCTTAGACTATATTTTTGCATAAAAATAACAACAAAAAAAATTGTCTCGAAAAACATTACCAATATTTGAAGAAAATCAACGCGTGGTCATTTGTTTGAGTCACTGTATAACTAACGTCTACCCATTTATATAGATTTTTATGCACGGGAGCCCAACTTCATATATGTATATATCAATGTTTGTCAGATTTAGATTGACTAGAATTTAATTTAAAGCTACATATTTTGTTTTTATGTAAGGCCATCGAAATATTTTCTTATACATTACAAACATTCTTTCCATTTCTACCTTAAAATGTTACATTTTCATTGCATAAAAGCAATGTTTTTAGTAGACTCGAAAACGCCCATGCATCCCAGCAGCAAAAAAGAAAAGGAAATATGTAGCTAGGAAATGAGTTGGTAATAATTAACCTTCAAATGCTTGGAAAATAACAAGCAGAACAGAACTCTTGTATTTCGAAATTTCCACATTCCCTGCACCGCAACCGATTTATTACTATTTTTGCTGGTGGGATTTACATACATATCTATGCATTTACCCACATAAATATTACACATTCGATATCACGGAACACATTTGCATTTCAAACTAATAAACATTTTGTCATTCTTCTTCTATTTCCTCTTCGTCATTCTTAAAATCATTTTTCCATTTTTTTTTGATTTAATGATTTTGCGCCGCCATTTTCTTTTCGCCATCAACGCATTTCATTTACCCCCGTTTCGCTCCCTGCTCTTTNGATCGCACATTGATCATGAAGAGGGTAAGTGAGAAACCAAACGCATGCGATTTTGAATATGTTATGTTATGTTATTGTTATGGTTAGTTTATAAATAAGTAAGTTAAAGCAATGGGAAATTTTTAGTTGGCCTTGAAATAGAAAAAAATTGGTGATTTTTTGAATTGAAAAGTTTGATGAAAATTGAATAAAAAAAAAAAAATCAAAATTGAAAATTGCTTAGCGGAGATATATAAGTTAAGTTAAAAAGCAAACCGCTGTGAACATTAAGCTGAGCTTTGAACTAAACCCAATTTGTTATTATTGTAATTATTATTGTAAATTATTCAATTATTTTATGGTATTTAAATCGCTTTAGGGTTGATGGTGTGTAAACTGTGATAGTACATATTTACTGATTAATAACAACAACAACAACGTTGCCGAAGACCCCTAATATACAATTTATAATTGACTATTCGTATATATTAATTTTCAAATTTCACAACAAAAAAGCAATAAACAAGTGGTTGTGGTTCTTACTGT
>NW_016195995.1:0-2966 GCF_001687245.7 Rhagoletis zephyria | reverse complement strand
TTGGTGAATACCCCTAATGGATTGTATTGATCGCATATCGTAAATTTTTATATCGCCTCGGTAGCATCGCATCTGCTTGAGGCCACCTTTATCCACTCATAACAAAATATGTATTGATTATGACAATGTAATGCAAAATAACGGCATAGTTGCAAGACTGCTGATCAAGAGTGGCATATATTTTCATTCTCTCCTGGCGGGTCAATTCCCGTTCTATGTTATCGTGAAGTGAAGTGAAAAGTCAAAATTTCGCATCGAAAATAAGTGCGGTGAGAAAGTGTTATTTTTATCACTTCACAATAACGCAGAACGAGAATTGACCCTCTCGAAAATTTTTGTAACTTCTGGCCCTAAAAATTCAAACCTTTTATTTAAACTTTTTAGAAAAAATTTAGGTCTGAAGTTTTATAGCCCATTAAATTTTAGTAGTCTAAGATGCAAATTTTAAGACGCTAGAAAATTGCGGGGATTTTAAATTTTTTTTTGCTGACAATATTGTGCATTTTCTGCCATACAAAGTATGCTCGACAATTTCTTTTATATGGTGTTTCCTTAAGGATTATTCTGTATACACTCCAAAGCTTCCTGCCGACCAGGTCACAAGTTTGCGATGAGAGTGCCCCATCGTCGAAGCTGCGACCTATCACCTCACTTATGAATCTATCCTTCGCCATATCTGCAAAAGATATTCTCTGCTGCTCATAAGCCATTAGATCGGAGGATACCTTTGTTCGTTTCCCCTGTGCGGGTTCCGCTTTGGCTCTCGCCGAATGTTCAGCAATGAACTTCTCGGCCCTGTATTATGAGTCGAGCTCTTCTACGATCAGTTCTTCAGCATTTTTGCCCCTCAGTCTCGACAGCCGTTGAGGCAGTTTCAGAGCGAAAGGAGCATATGCCCTGGCTTGACCACCGCTTCGCACCGTTGGATTACTTGATCTTGTCCAACGACAGACTGGGCCTTCCTGAATGGGGAGCGTTACAGTATAATTGATTAAAAATAAATGTAGAAGTCGGCTAAGGTTTTCTCATGCCAAAACAGCTTCTACTATGCCTTCGAAAAGTTATACCCACAATTTCAAACAAAGTCAATTTAAAGTTAACTTATGGTAAAAAATCTGCCGGATTTTATATTTGCTTCTGAAAGCGTCTGTAATATTTCGATATTTTTGCTTTCGGAAACGGTTCGAGACAAAAGGAAATAACTACTTTCAAAGAGGAAGTAAAGGTATGGCTAGTGTTCTATGGCGTATCATCAGGTAGGACGTGGCAATGAATATTATTTAAGGCTGGTCGGGTTGAATAGTTGGATTCGTAGAGGTGTTTTGGGTATTAACCTATTAAAAATTTAAAACCATACAATACGGGCATCTCCAAAAAAAAATATTCATTGCATATAACTTAATTATCACATCGTTTATTACAAATTGTTTATGGAATACACTGTAAATAAATTAACTTGGGAGAACACTATAGATAAAAGATAACATCACTTGAATTAGGAGAAGAGTTAGGAGCAGCCGCCCGCGCTTTGTAAGATGATTGAACTGAGTTTGAGCCAACGTACGATGCTGAAGGAGGAGGTGGGCCAGCATAAGCGTTTTGCGCAGAACTAGGTGCTGTGTAAGATGCTGGAGCAGGCGCAGGAGCAGGTGCCGCATGAGAAGCTTGACCAAATTTTATGGTTATATAGGAAGCTGGAGCGGGTTCAGGAACACGTGATGCATGCGACGTCTGAGTAGAGCTACGGGAGGCATAGGATGCCGGAGAGGGTGCAGGATAAGGAGATGGTGCAGCATAAGAGGCCTGAGCGGAGCTAGGAGCAGCATATGTTGCAGGAGAAGGATCTGGGGAAGTATAAGAGGCTGGAGCAGGCGCAGGAGCAGGTGCAGGAGCAACATACGAAGCTTGAACATATCTGGGGTCAGCGTAAGATGCTTGAGAGGGCAGAGGAGCAGGAGCTGGGGCAGCATAAGATGATGGGGAGAGCGCAGCATAGGAGGCTTGACCATTTCTGGGCTTTACGTAAGATGTAGGAGCGGGCGCAGGGGCTGGTTCAGGAGCGGTATAAGAAGCTTGAGCATAGCTCGGAGCAGCGTAAGATGCAGGAGCAGGATCCGGGGCAGCATAAGAAGCTGGAGCAGGTGCAGAAGCTGGAGCCGGAGCTGGAGAAGGAGATGGGGCGGCATAGGATGTTGGGTCAGATGCAGGAGCGGCATAAGAAGCATGAGCATAGCTCGGAGCAGCGTAAGATTCTGGATCAGCCGAAGGAGCTGGTTCTGGTGCAGAATAAGCGGCCGGATCAGAGCTGGAAGCCAAATAAGATGATGGAGCGCGTGCAGAACAAGGTACAGGAGCAGGTGCTGGTGCAGCATAAGAGGCCTGACCATTGCTGGAGCCTACGTAAGATGCAGGAGCAGGCGCAGGGGCTGGTGCAGGTGCGGTATAAGAAGCTTGAGCATAGCTCGGAGCAGCGTAAGATGCTGGATCAGCGGAAGAAGATGGTTNTGGTGCAGAATAAGCGGCCGGATCAGAGCTGGAAGCCAAATAAGATGATGGAGCGCGTGCAGAACAAGGTACAGGAGCAGGTGCTGGTGCAGCATAAGAGGCCTGACCATTGCTGGAGCCTACGTAAGATGCAGGAGCAGGCGCAGGGGCTGGTGCAGGTGCGGTATAAGAAGCTTGAGCATAGCTCGGAGCAGCGTAAGATGCTGGATCAGCCAAAGAAGATGGCCCCGGCGCAGAATAAGAGGCCGGAGGAGAGAGACGAGCCGAGTAAGATGCTGGAGTGGGTGCAGGAGCAGGTGCTGGGGCAGCATAAGATGCTGGGGAGGGCGCAGCATAGGAGGCTTGACCATTTCTGGGCTTTACGTAAGATGCAGGAGCAGGATCCGGGGTAGCATAAGAGGCTGGAGCGGGCGCAGGAGCAGGTGCAGGTGCGGCATACGAAGCTTGAGCATAGCTAGGCA
>NW_016195994.1:0-2966 GCF_001687245.7 Rhagoletis zephyria | reverse complement strand
ACTTATGGTTCTGCTGTTTGGTATGAATCTGTTATGACGGTTGTGGGTCACAAAAAGATTTTGTCGTGCCAGAGGGTAATGCTACTGTCTTGTCTGCCGGTATGTCGCACAGTTTCCACTGATGCACTACAGGTGCTTTTGGGGGTGCCTCCTCTTGATTTGGTGGTCATAGAGAGCTCTATGGCTTTCCGGTTAAGAAGGGGTTTGGAGATGCCGTTGCTGGATGGGTGGATTTCGGATGCTGATTTGGAGAGGGGGTATTTGGAGTGTAAACGCTCCTTGCGGGAGACGGTGCTGAGTAAGTGGCAGGACCGCTGGGACAATAGTTCCAACGGCCGGGTGACATATGGGTGCATTCGTGACGTTAATTTTGTCCGTGAAAATCCGGATTTCAGATTTTGTCTGAGTCTGGGTTTTCTTCTGACCGGACATGGGCCATTCAACGCGTATTTGCATAGTCGGAATCTTCACGATTCCGAAAGTTGTGCATGTGGTGCGCAAAGTGAGGATGCCGGTCACGTTGTTTGTGAATGTCCGATGTACTCTGACATTAGGGATTTAACTGGGACGGGGATTAGATGGACTGACGGACGGTTTATTTTTGACAATGCTCTCTCTTCGAGTCAGCATGTTGAAAGTTTGGGGGTATTTGCACGAGAGGTGTTTAGGCGAAGAAGGCGTGCAAACAGTTGAGGGGTAAATCCATGGGTGGGGATGGCCACCAGTCCAGAGTTGAATGGTAACTCAACTGGTAGTAGCTACGGCTACGTAGTCTGACCGGAGACTTAATTCTGGTACCACGGGGAGCAGTTTTGCCCACGGAGTTTACTCCAATCTGCTCGTTGCGGATGGCCCTTCGTGGAGGTTCGTGGTGGCTGTGGTTTAAACCCAAATGCGGGGAGAGTCGTGTTGACTCGATGTGGAGTTGCATTGCAACCGGGTGCCGGACCCATAGCACGGCAGANTAAGTAGAGCTGAAGAGCATTACGCGGCTAACGAAAAAGAAATGCTAGCCATAATCTGGGCTTTAAACTCATTTAGGAATTTCTTGTATGGATCAGCCAAGGTGGAAATCTTTACTGACCACCAACCACTCACATATGCGCTTAGCAACAAAAATAACAATTCGAAAATGAAAAGGTGGAAGGCAGCGCTTGAGGAATACTCTTACGAAATATTTTATAAACCTGGTAAACAAAACGTAGTGGCTGACGCTTTTTCGAGAATACCATATACAGAAACACAGGTCAACACCTTGTCTGAGGCAACAAATTCAGATGACAGTTCATCCCACAATCTAATATATAGAGTCGAAACACCTATTAACGCGTTCAAAAATCAGATATTCCTCAGTACCAACGAAGTCTCCACTTACCAGTTTAAGATAATATTTCCAACATATCATCGCCATATGGTTACTGAACCAGAATTCTCTCAGCAAGTACTTATCTCAACCCTTAAGAGATACCTCAACCCATCAGTGATAAACTGCATTAAAACGGAAGAATCCATAATGGGAAAAATACAAAAGTTATACCCGCTACATTTTAACAAATATCGCATCAGGTTTTCACAAGTAGAAGTCCTAGATATAACTCACAAAAAAGAGCAGGAGGAAATTATTATTAAAACACATAATAGAGCCCACAGGAATAGTAAAGAAAACCAAATTCAAATTCTAGAAAGGTACTACTTTCCTGGAATGGCAAATAAAATAAAAAAAATTATCAAAACATGTGCCACATGCAAAGAAAATAAGTACGAGCGGAATCCACCAAAACCACAAATACAGGCGACACCAATACCTCAGTTCCCAGGTCAAATAGTCCATATAGATATATTAATAATGGGAAAGCAACTTATTTTAACAGCTGTAGACAAATTTTCAAAATATGCAGTAGCAAAAGTTATTCGCTCCAGAGCAAGCGAAGACATAAGGCAACCACTGAGGGATATCCTTTTTACCTTAGTACCAGGAACAATAGTTATGGACAACGAAAGGTCCTTCAACTCAGAATCAATTAACTTCATGATAAATAACGAATTTGGCACTGAAATATATCGAACACCTCCATATACCAGCTCTTTAAACGGACAGGTAGAACGCTTTCACTCCACTCTACAGGAGATAATACGCTGTCTGCAAGTCGAAAAGAGCCACCGATCTTTTAGCGAATTATTGGAAAAATCCGTCAAGGAGTACAATTCATCTGTGCATTCAACCACAGGGAAGAGACCAATAGAAATATTTTTTGGGAGAAGAATTAGCAGTGACCCTAAACTTCTAGAGAAAGATAGACATGAAATCAGTAAAAAGTTGCAGGATAAGCAAGAACAGGATTTGTCTTATCATAACAAAGATAGAAAACCCCAAAGAATGTTCTCTGAAGGAGTCGTCATATACGTAAAAATAAATAAGAGATTAGGCAATAAGTTATCAGCTAGATATAAGAAGGAAATCGTAGCAGAGAATTTTAACACAACCATAAAAACAAAATCAGGCAGGATAGTTCACAAAAAAGATATTAGACAATATTAAACCAGTAACCTTCAATTCCCACAGAAAATGCTATTTACGACAATATTGGCCTTGGCATTTGTACTCGGTGCGAACAGCCAACAAATAGACGTACAGGACCTGGCGAATAACAATGGATACATACCAATCAGGACAGGAGAACTAAAAACAATTAATCATTACGACAAGGTACTACACTTTATCAACTTAACCACATATGAAGACACGATGTTACGCATTACGGACAATATAAAAATTTTAAAAACGACCTCCTCGGAGGACACGCAAGTTTTGGAATCCATCTACGAAAATTTTCTTCTTCTAAAAGCAAAAATAGATAGACTACATCCTCACCCGAAATCAAAACGAGGGTTAATTAACATATTAGGTAAAGGCTTCAAATTTATAGCAGGCTCCATGGACAGTGACGATGAACGAGACATAAGGA
>NW_016195993.1:0-2967 GCF_001687245.7 Rhagoletis zephyria | reverse complement strand
TTTTTTTTTTCAGGAGGTGTTGCTCATTTTCTCCACAAAAAAAATTGTCGAACATAATTTGTATGGAAGAAAACTTTTGAAATGAATCCAATCCAAATCAAAAGTCAAACCTTCTAAAGACATTTAAGTTGTTTTATCAAAATTCTACAGAAATGCATTTTAGCGAGATTTACAGCTTATTAGAGCTAAAAATGCGTGGCTTAAATCAGGGGCCGAGAGCAAAGGTGTGATTGGAACTAAATGTCGTTGTCGTGGGCTTGGTCCCAAGAACGTTTCAAAACCAACACCAAAAAGAGATGAAAACTGTCAAAGAAAACACATTGCAAATGGTACTTTCAGAAACAAAATGGGAGCAAAAGTCTTCGGAACTTTTTGGAAAAGAACTAAACGGGAACAAACGTCTAAGGCGCTTTGTCTCGAAGAACAATTTGGGAACTAAAGTCTCAGGAACTTTCTGTGTGTTTTCTGCGAAAACAAAAATTTTTCACATAGCGTTCAGTAGCTTGAAATGTGTGAATATGTTATGCAAATTAAGTCAACGAAAGACTTAAGACAGGCGATTTGCGAATTGAAATGACTCAGACTTCCTCTGCATAGAATTAACAATCGTGGTTCTCACTAAAACGATTTTAAAGTTAAGTTCACAAAACGTTTGTTCTCGTTTAAGTCAATCAAAGGTACAGTACTTTTTTTATGAAAGTAAAATTTAATGTTTAGCACAAATAATGCTTTTTAAATTATTTTCCTAAGTATATGAGAAGTTGGTAAAAAAATTCGTTTGATTAAAAAAATAAAATTTTTTATAAAACAAGAATCGAAATTTTACTAACTGACCACTTTATTTTGTTGTTCTGCATGAAGCCCTGCTTTTCAAAGTTTAANTTTTTTGAAGTTTCTACATTTTAAATGCAAAAGCTGGTACTTCACTTCTCTCGCAGTGTTCAATCTTGTAATTGTGCTCACAGCCCTGTGCCATCTTTTAATTAATTCAATTTATGCAAGAGATACTAAGAAAATTCCAAATGCCACAGTGCACCGTTATGTGCTACTCAATCCCATTGTAACGGTATTTCAAACGAATATGATTTATTGTGTGCTATGCATTTCAGCTTCGTGCAGCATTGCGGATTAATTAGCAATAGAAATATAGGTGCAACATGGTCACTTAAGCAACAAAAACCAATAAAAATAACAACATAGAAGAGGAAATATAAGAACAAAAATTGCATGCTTTATGACGAGGAAAAAGCATGCTACAAAACCGTAGTGAAGTGATACGAAGCCAAGCAATTGTTTTTCAATTGGCTTTGCAATGCATTGTGGCATTTGAAATTGTTTTTCTGCGCTTAATTTCTGTAGCTCTTCAATGGTGTATTGCAGGCTGCTTGCAGAGTTTTTCGTTCTACTATGAAATGGTAAACGGAAAATTTCCATCAGTAAAAACGTAGCTATGCATCAAAAAAAATTTGCAAATATACATACATACGTAAATACATATGTACATACATATGTAAGTCAACAAGCTGTTCATTTAATTAATGCAACTATGGCTTTTGTGGATTTGTTTAACTCTCCGTGGTGAACTTTTTCTGGTTTTAGTGTGTTTTGTGTATTCTTTTTTATTAGATATTCTTTGGCTTAGTTTGTTCGTGTGTTTTCCGTTGAAAAAATTAAATATTTAACATCTACATATGTACATACGTACGAGTATACGTACAACAATACGAGTATAATAATGTTGGTATGTATTGCTGAACAAACAGTCGCTTTTGAAATTACCTGTAAAAAATCGAAAATAACAGAAAAGTTTATTCTCAAAGTCTTTAATAACTGGAAGGGGGAAAGTCTATTTTTTTAATGAGATATTTTGTATATTTTCGATAAGTTGACCTAAACGAGTTCTTCTCCAAAAACCAGCATCTACAACTGTGGCTGTGGTTCTGACAAAAAAAAAATAAAAATCTTCATCTTCATCTACATCTTCTTCTTTGTCATCATCTTAATATTTGTATTCACCTTCATATCCAAATTCATCTTCACCTTTACCTTAATCTTCATCATGTTTACTTTTATATTTATCTTTATCTTCACCTGTGTGTTCATATTCATTTTCGTCTTCATCTTCATCCTTGTGTTCGTCATAATCTTCATCTTTGCCTTGAGCTTCAGCTCCATCTTTATTTTAATTTTCAGCAATATTTTGATCTTCACCTTCATCTTCATTTTGATCTTCAAGTTCAACTTCATCACCGCCAATATCTTCATCCTCGTCATCATCTTCATCATCGCCTTCACCTAAATGTTCATATTTATCTTTACCTTCACTTCTTTTTTAACTTCACCTCCGTTTTTTCCAACGATGCCTTGGATTGCGTGTTTGAATTTGTGTTTGTTTTCATGTCTATCGTCATGCTTATCTTTGTATTTGTCTACATCCTTGTCCCTGCCTTTGTATTTGCCTCCCCCCGCCCTAGTGGCGTTCAACCCAGGGTTAGTCTTCTATCCACATATTCGCAATTCCTATAACGCCTTTACCGTGACGTTAAATATTTAACGCAAACATCTTCGAGTACTATTAAGAAGTTTCACTTCAACAATTATTAATTACTGGGTACGACACTCGACCACAGACCTAAATATTTGGCCTAAACACAACTCACGACGGCAGAAGCTNTACAGTTCGACGACCTAAAAACAGAACATCACAGAGAATCCATGTACTGTCATGAAATATCCAGAAAGATATTTACTTCACAACATTGTGGGTACAATCATCACATAGAAGAACAAAGAAGAATTTGCTTTCAATTGGAATTTCCAATCCAGTTGATAGCCCATCGGTCAGTAGGGCCCACTGAGTTTGATGTGAAATTAATAAAATCCATTATTAAGGCGAGCTCAATATTTGACCACGCAAGAAGATAGTATCTGGTCCTTCTTGAAAAGAAATATAGCTTGTAATCACAA
>NW_016195992.1:0-2967 GCF_001687245.7 Rhagoletis zephyria | reverse complement strand
ATTTGATTTGTTACTGCTGCCAGATAAACTGACTGGTGTTTTTGTTTTTCTTTTGCATACAAAAGTGGCTTCTTTCTCATTTTTTATTTAAATCACAATTCAGATCTATACAAACATCTATTCATTTAGATGTGCATAAGAACATATCTACCTATACATAGATATAACTGTGCATCGATATGTTTGCATGCGAACGCATTTGAATATTTAAAGTGTGTCGATGTTTTTTGATGCTCTACATTTCCCTTGAAATATTCGTCAACTATATGTACATGCATTTGTACATATTAGGGTGGTCCATAAAATTTCAGCATCATGGGACACTAATTTGTCTCGTTGTAAGTACAAATTAAATCTAAATTAAAAAAAAAAAATTTTTTTTAAATGCTGAAATTTTCGTGGATATCTTTATTTACTAACTAACTAAATGGGTGCCCCATACAAAACTTAGATGTTGGTATTTTTAAGGACCACCCTAATATATATGCTTGTGTGTGGGCCTGTGTCGCTTTGAAAAATTCTCACTTTATTGTTGCATAACCAGCTGTGCTGTCGTGTTGCATTTGTTATCTGATTGAGGGAAAATAAAAAATAATCGAAAATGAAATAGAATGTGGATCTCTTTTGACTTCATTTTCGTACCATTAGTGTTCTTTACATAAAACTTTATGAATGCATGTGAATATTCAGATATTGANTAGATGTTGGTATTTTTAAGGACCACCCTAATATATATGCTTGTGTGTGGGCCTGTGTCGCTTTGAAAAATTCTCACTTTATTGTTGCATAACCAGCTGTGCTGTCGTGTTGCATTTGTTATCTGATTGAGGGAAAATAAAAAATAATCGAAAATGAAATAGAATGTGGATCTCTTTTGACTTCATTTTCGTACCATTAGTGTTCTTTACATAAAACTTTATGAATGCATGTGAATATTCAGATATTGAATTTCTGCTAGTGTGAGATGTTGCAACAATAACCACCAGAGTGGAATATTTATATACACTTTAGTCATCTGAAGGGTATTTATTGCAATTTGCAGAAGAAATAAATATTTATGTACTCTTTACTCGTCCTCAACATGGTATGGCATATTGAGAATACGTATTGGACTTGGACTTGTCGTTGAATTTGTTTACTTTAGAAATGGAATATTGCGAAATATCGTTTAGATCTTGCATGAAGAATTTGCCTAGTCTCACATTTATTTTACGTGTCAGCGTTGGACGTGCTTACTAGTTATGAGCTTATACATAATTCTTACACAGTTCCAACATTAAAATACGCTATAGAGTAATAATTTTTAATCAGATAACTACGTAACCAGGCAAATGTGTATACATACGATCGATGGTAGGCGCGCGTGCCTTCCCTGGCCAATTCGTCAGCCACACATTTCCCCTTAGTCTCGCTTTGACCCGGAACCCAAATAAGCCCAATAAAGAAGTATTCCGAAGCAACCCAAAGAGAGAGCAGACATTCCTTAACCAAGTTAAATCCAACGTGCCCAAGGCCGTGAAAGCCGCTTGGCTATCAGAATATATGCTCAGTTCCCTGACTTTTATAGCACTCCGGGGCAGTGAATCCATCGCCTTCTTGACAGCAGCCACTTCCGCCTGGAATACACTGCAGAAGTCCGGGAGCCTGAAATTAGTGCTGATGGTAAGCTCTCGATAGAAGCACTCACCACCAATCCTGCCATCCAGTTGCGATCCATTCGTGAAGAAGTTTACCGCATATCGTCAACCAGTAGCTTCCCTACTTCAATACAAAGCCACTGATAACTACCTTCCCGTTTCGTCGATGTTGGCTTCCAAGAAAAATTCTTGTCAAGGATCAAGCCCAAGTACTTGGCCCTGTCGGACAGATGTAAGCGCAGACCTTCAACTGCGGGAAAAACTCTGGCGGGGATTTTATACTTTAGATTAGCGGCAATGGTAGCACTTTGAATTTGCAATATAAAGCACACACTGCAGTAAAGAAATCTTGCTTTATAAAAACGTAACGTAAAAAAAGGTACTTTAAATTAAAAATACTGGTTAATATACTTTAGTTGCTATATCAGCTGGTGGTGTTCCGACATCAGTGCATGATATCACTACAAAATTCAGCAACAGTTATTGCGAACTTAAAAATAAACACGACTACTTAGTCACCTACAGACATTGTTCAATATTCTCTATCAGCACCTAGCCCTTCTCGCCCCTTCAAAGACACATTCTCATTTGTAGACCAGATTCTATTTATAGCTGAAAGCAGTTGCTGACTAGCACTTACTATTGGAACAAAGTAGATATGGAAGAAAAAACAGCAACCACAAAAAGTGGCAAGTAAAAGGCCAGAGAAGGTATAATACTAAAACAAAAGCTGCACAAAAAAGTCAATCCCTTGTCCATCAAAGTGCTGGCTTAGCGTAACAATCAAACTAACAACACCTGCATACACCTACATCGGCTGCTGAGGTGAAATATACGTCTGGAAGTGTGGCTAACAGCCATTGTAATGGCAATATCTACATTAGGGTGGTCCAAAAGTGCATGTGGAAAAAGTAAAGACGGAATTTTAGTGCTCTAACTCCCGAGATTAATCTGTACCGAAAAATTTTTACCTCTTTGTTTTTGTTTCGAAATCAAAAAATATTTGGAGGTCGCTCAAAGCACTTAAAAAAAAACATTTTTTAATACTAGCCATTTCTTAATACTAGCGATTTTTTGTGGGTCCCCCATAACATCTTTTGCTTTTTTTGGACTCATAAAAAACGGTTAACATGAAAAAATGGTTAAATAAATGACTGGGTGTTATTACTGAAAGTCTCCTGAAGAGAAAAAAAGTTTCCCGATCGAAAAATATTGATTTTCAACAATTCTATACTATTTCTAAGAAAAATTGTTTTTTCATAGTAGGAAATACATAGACATATTTGAGCGCTTTGAGCGACATCTAAATATTTTTTGATTTCAAAATAAA
>NW_016195991.1:0-2967 GCF_001687245.7 Rhagoletis zephyria | reverse complement strand
GGAAATCGCTTAGAGAGTGAGTGAATGGAAAATCACTAAAATAAATGATAGAAGAAAAATCGTGAATGGTGGAAAAATGTTCAAGCCTTATAGCATAGACAGGCGGCAACGTTAACCCGAATTAATGGAGCAGTTGATCCGATCTATATTGTACCTTGACAGACAGCAGTTTTGCGGATTAAGCAAAGCGCGGGGTTGTGAGTTCGAATCCCATAAACAGCGTTTTTTTTAGTTCCTCTAAGTATTATTTTTAGTGCATCTTTTCAGTCTTGTGATACAAATATCTAGAGCTGTTCCGACTAAAATTGGTCAACTCAAAAGCGATTAACATAGATCTAGTCAGATATAGTAAATAATTTGTTTTAGTTTGAGTGGGACTCATATGAAAGGTTTATTAGAGTGAAAGTCACTAGGATGACTGACTCCTGGTAAAAAGCGTTTCCTAATCTCTAAAACTGCATTAATATGTACATATATAATTATAGTCTAAATCAAAGCTCATTTTTTTAAGCACTCCGTTTATACAGGCAAATCTCGTATTTTAGCCGTCACATTTGTTGTGTTTGTTGCTCTCACAACTCAAGATAAAGTTAAATTTCTTCTCTCTGTCACTGGGATAAATTTTTTTCTGCTAAACTAAGTAATCTAAATATCTATTTTTTACTTACACATTTGCACTTCTCCTCTACTTCGCGAAAATAATCGATAAAATTAGATTGGATATGGAAAAGTTATCGGTTTAATATGAGCTTTAATTTATAGTTACAGAAATACGAAGGAAGACATTTGTGTGACTAATCTATATATTTAATTACAGCTTAGGGAGTTAAGCTCGAAAATGAGGTTAATATCTACATATGTAAGCCCATTATAATGCTTGAAACACATTCAAAATAGCCAACCATGGGCTACTTCTGTTTTGTATTTTTTGAAACGTGTGGATAGACAAAGCGTTTTATATAATGAATATAAAATGTTGGCAGCTGCGGCCCGTGGCCCATCGTTTTCAATGTATGTGGCAGGAAACGATCCTTAGCAAAGACATTGATATTTACGACNTTAATATCTACATATGTAAGCCCATTATAATGCTTGAAACACATTCAAAACAGCCAACCATAGACAAAGCGTTTTATATAATGAAGATAAAATGTTGGCAGCTGCGGCCCGTGGCCCATCGTTTTCAATGTATGTGGCAGGAAAGGATCCTTAGCAAAGACATCGATATTTACGTACATATGTACGTCTAAGCTTTCGTCTAGCAGGTATCGCTACCTACTCGTATCGATACTTTTGTCTATGAAGGTATTGCGTATAAACTAAATGAGTTAAATTTAATCTTTTTAGGTCGTAATTTAACGATTATTTGCTTTGAGCGACCACAGACTGGTTTCTAGAAATTTTATCACGAATGAGTTCAGCTCAATAAAGAAATGCACAAATAACCACACTAATTAAATTTCAAAATGCATAATTCTCAAATCGTGTATTCCATGCATAATTTTGATTTTTTTTTTTTAAATAACTATTTTTTCGGCTACTTTTCACCTTTGTTTCTTTTCTTCAATAACAGAGCTAGACTTCCCTGCCTTTAGTATTTTCTGCTAGGCGTTTCAGCGCGTTNCTATGAAGGTATTGCGTATAAACTAAATGAGTTAAATTTAATCTTTTTAGGTCGTAATTTAACGATTATTTGCTTTGAGTGACCACAGACTGGTTTCTAGAAATTTTATCACGAATGAGTTCAGCTCAATAAAGAAATGCACAAAATAACCACACTAATTAAATTTCAAAATGCATAATTCTCAAATCGTGTGTTCCATGCATAATTTTGAGTTTTTTTTTTTTTAAATAACTATTTTTTCGGCTACTTTTCACCTTTGTTTCTTTTCTTCAATAACAGAGCTAGACTTCCCTGCCTTTAGTATTTTCTGCTAGGCGTTTCAGCGCGTTCACATTACGCGTTTACAACTACGCGTATTTCGTTGCATTATACTCGAGATACTCGGCTGCTAATGCGAGTTAAACGTAGGTATTAGTATCAAGCGGCTGTCATGTGAACGGGGTCTAATAGAGTTACTCAATGAGTTTAACATCGTGTGGCAAATACTATGCAAATATGGGCGGGTTCCAAGTTGCATGTTACAACCCGGATGCATTGTTTTAGTTTGAGCATAACAAAAATGTTTTATGTGCGATATAACCAACGTACAAAATGTAAATCGGGACACGATATTTTGCATATTAAAACTATGTTGCTTTTAAGAACTCGATACTTTATACAAATGCAAAGTAACAAGCAATTTAGAACTCGCCCTATCAGTCAAGTTTCATTTAAAGCTAAGGAAAAATGAATAAGAACTAAACAAAAATGTGAGCAAATCTGAAAATATGTAGATATGTATATGTCTATTTGGATACACAAACTTACTTAAAACTGTATGCAAAAACCGAATAAAGCATAAGTCGAGAAAGACATAAAAATGTTAAAAATTGCAACAAAGTCTAGTTAGTGAAAAAGAAAAACTCTGCATAAAAATGCGTTCAACCGGAAGTTTGCTGTAACGGGGGAGTGGGAGTATGACTGCGACCGGATCGCACATGCGGATCGTTAGAAATTGCAAGCTGCATGGCAAATTCACAAAAACCTCAACGTAGCATCAACAAGGTTGCATTCCTTTTTTCACCAAGCGACAACAATGTTATTTGTAGCATTAGTCGCTTGTCAGTCTAGCTTATGCCACGTCACTGCAGAGAGAGAAATTTCGAGGAATGAGGATGCGCGGATATTGAATATATAGCAAAGAAAATGGATAAAGGTAAGTAAAAAGTTACACACAAAAAATAAAAAATATAAATCGAAAACAATGCAGAACAAAAGAGACACTGAGCAAGGCAGCAGCAAAACGGGAGAAAATAGGGTATGCAGAAAAGCAATATGTAAGCGAGTATGCAAAAATGTCAAGT
>NW_016195990.1:0-2967 GCF_001687245.7 Rhagoletis zephyria | reverse complement strand
TGAGCTTCCACGACATAGAATTAGTGTAGTAAATTTAAATGAAGCGGCTCCGCTGGTCTCGGCATATCAAACTAGTGGACATAAACGATCCAGCTTTGGAGGTATTCAACCCGACTGGTGGTTGGTAGAGGAAGACTTTGCTTCATTTGACATTAACACACGTCGGAAGAGAAGCGATTGGTGTGATATAATAGACCTTTTTGGTACTTTATTTTAATTTAATATAATTTAATTCGTTTACTTTATTCCATGTATTTTTTTCTAATCGTTATCCTTTTATCTAGTTTTCCATTTTAGTGCATCTGTGATATTTCTATGGCGTTTTTCTCAAACGATATCAGACAACATGAAGAATTAAAGCTGATTCAAAATCAGCATGGAGAGGTCTATCAAAGAACACTACTCTAATATCTAGGTCAGGATCAATCAAAATTTGATAGAGCCCTATGTTAAGTTGATGATTATACGCGTTTTGTGAGTAATGTTAAACGACTACACTGAGAGAAAAAAAATGTTGCATTAAAAACAAAAAGCGTGCTAAATTTGAAAATATACGCTAATGAAAGAGCACCAACCTAACTCGAAATAAATTTTAGCACGCAAATTTTAATATTTAATATGTAAATATTTAATTCAAATACGCCCACTTTAAAATGAATCGTCTTGCACTTCACGGATGCATTTTAATAATCAAGATAAACGAAAAAATTTAATTCCCATGCTGCCTGAAATGGGATTTGAACCCTGACTCTCTGGAAATTAACACATTATGAAAATCATCCTAGCGCCCTCAGCTACAGCCAGAGTCATGTGAATGTGCTTTCACCAGTTGAATCTACACCACAGTACACGTGCGTGGTATTCAAGTATTATTTTTAAATACGAACATTTTAAAACGATAATCAAATAAAAAATAATCATTTGTACTATGCGTTGTTTCCCTCAGTGAATCTATAGTATTTTTCTTAATATTACAGCGCGCTTTTTCTCTCAGTGTACGCATTACCTAAAAAAATAGTTATTCAAGAGACTTTTTTTTATCTTCATACTGTAAGTAAACATATTAAATATTTTTCCACTTGTACGGTGGTGATAATGTAAATAGGGAAGATACATGTTAGCGAGTGGCTATTTTTCTTTGTTCAAAAATTTTTGATTATTTTTTTTATGAAAATATAGCCTACTATCCAAAAAACCATGCAATCAAAATATTAAACTTTTTAGAACACTTTTAAAAATTCAACGAATTTTAACAAATGTGCGTCAAAACTTATAACTTGTTAATCAGAGTTTTTAGAATTTGACTTCGCAGTTTTGTAGCCCATTAAATTTTAGTACAATAAGTAAATACTGTCGATTTTTGGCATTTTTTTGTTGACGCATTTTCTTCCATAAAAAAGTTGGTTCGAAAATTTTTTGTATGGTGAAAATTAGCAACAACTTCCACAAAAAAAAGTTGCCAAAAATCAATAGTAAGCGATTAAAAAATTTGTACTCTGTTATAATAAAACTGAATGGGCTACAAAACTGCATACTCAGAATGTTTTGAAGAAATTGAATAAAAACTTTGATCGTACTTTGTCGAATTTTACTTATTTTGTGTAGAAAGTTTAACATTTTTGCTTACATGATTTTAGTTAGACAACGAGCTACACTTTCATAAAAATATAATAATCATTAAATTAACGAAAGGGAAATAGCCAAAGAATGCTAAAAATATTTACTCCTTATTTATATTTTCTCCACTGTATACCACCTACCAGAACAGACTGGGTAAATAAATACCCGTATAAAAACCAGTATTTTATTGGTAGCTTAATTTGGTGTACTGGAGTACTGGATAAAGGTTGTATAAATTTCACAACAGCAGGCTATGTTCGTTTATCTGAGACTGAAAAAAAAAAAAAAAAATATTTGGAAACTGTTCTGGTAGGTTATAGTAGTTAATATATGCTATTTGTTTGTGTAAAAACATGTAGCCTTTATACATACATATTTTTTGAGGATATGTGCTATGTCGTTTTGCAAATGAAATACGCATGACTGTATGACCATGATTGTATGTATAAATGTAAGTATGTGTGAATGTTTGTATGTTAAGTAAAAGCAAAAAAGTGTAAATACCTTTCAATTTTAATTTTGGCGGTGAGTAAACGATCGAACCATTCGAATCGGTATGAAAATAAATGTCAAAATACGCTAAAAGGTCTGCAATGAAACAGAGAAAAAAACAAAAGAAAAAACAAAAACAACAAAAATAAAAGCGCATTTTAATGAAAATGAATTTGTGGCAAAATACTTATAAAAACTATTGTGCATTATTGAGCAGAAAGCAGCAATAAATAAACAAGTGTGTGTAGTGAAATAGTAGGCAAGTGTGCAGTGAAGTGTNGTTAAATAGAGGAATTTGGTTAGGAAAAGAACTACAATTAGGAAAGTTTTCTTTTAACAAATGTTACGGCAATTCGTCTAAAAGCCGATATGTCGGTTTAGTTATGTGGTGTAACAGTTACGGGGGAGTTTACGCGTTTAGATGAATACCCTGATTATTTAAAAAATGTGAAATTGTTGTAACAGCGCGAAACAAGTTTGTTTCAGAATCGTTTTTATGCTTTCATTTTACATCTATGGACGGGATCGTAAACGTAAACGCAAACGTAAAAGTGAAAGTCTACTGCATTGTTAACATAAATGTAAGCGTAAAAAAGTGAATGTAAATATAACTGTAAACCTTAACGTAAATATGAATGTAACGTAAACAAAAACGTAAACGTAACCGTAAAAGTAAACGTAAACGTAAGAGTGAAAGTCAACGGCAACGTAACTGTTAAAGTAAGCGTAGAAAAACGTAAATTTAAATGTAAGCGTAAACTTTAAAGTAAATATTAACGTGACGTCAACGTCTATGCAAACGGGACCGTAAACGTAAACCCAAATTTTAAATAAAAGTCAATGGCAACGTAAGTA
>NW_016195989.1:0-2967 GCF_001687245.7 Rhagoletis zephyria | reverse complement strand
TTCCCCTAAAGTTTGGCACGTTACTTCTGGGACACCCTGTATATGTAAGCGTTTGGCCGAACTTCTCCGATTTGTGGCGTGCGCCTTGATGTTGTCACACAAAGGGAAGGGACCTACAGTTTTACGCCGACTCCGAACGGCGATTGTATTTTTATGAGAAGCTGTTTTTCATGGCAGAAATACACTCGGAGGTTTGCCATTGCCTGCCGAGGGACGACCGCTGTTAAGAAAAAACCTTTTTTCTATATTTGTTTGCGATATTGCTTTGACCAGAGCTTGAACCCAGGCGTAGAGGAGTGAAAACGCGCACTGCTTACTACACCACACCACAGCGAGTGCAACAACTTCAGGGTCACTGTTTGGGGGCGGAGTGACTCCAACTCGAGATGAGATACCTAGGCACATAGAGCAAAACCTTGAAATATTTTTGCATTCTCAGCAAAATTTTTTTCTTTATGGTCATATTAAGTTTGCAATTTTTTGCCTAAGTGTTGTTGCAACGAGTGGAAAAACTGGCTAAAACTCATTTCGGAGCGAAATATATATGTACATGGTTTGGGTACATACAGTAAAAATTCACGACGAATTATTTGGTAGAATATTTTAACCCATTAGCCCTCTCAAGGAAGTGTCATTTTTACCCCTTTTTTGGAACATCTGAATAAAATGGCAACTATACAATGAGCAGAAAATAAAGACAGATATGCATCAACCGAACTCACAAATGCCATTTTATTCAGACTCTCCAAAAAAAGTGGTCAAAATATCCCCAAAATTATTTGTCGTGGAATTTTATTATAGTATGTACCCTAACTAGATATTGCGCTCTGATATGAATTTTAACACTTTTTTGCACTTATTTTAACAAAAACAAAATTGCAAACTTAAAGGGCCATAAAGAAAAAATTTTACTTGAGAATGCAAAAAATGGGGGTTTTACTACATGGGTCTTGGTCTTTCATCTTGAGTTGGAATGACTCTGCCTCCAAAAATAATTTGTTCATTGCATTTAAAACTTCATGATATTGAGTTTTTTGTCTGCGTTTACAAATGGACATTATATAAATCCGCTATTCAAACTTTGATCAAAAATTATAAAAATTCGATAAATTTTTCAACAAATTTGTAAACATTTTATTCAGAATTTTTAGACTGCAGTATTCTGTAGCAAATTAAAAATTGCACGTTATTATATATACTAGAATTGAATGGGCTACAAAACTGCATACCAAAATTTTTTTCAAAACACTCTTAAATAAAAAGTTTGAAAATATGGTGAATATTTGTCGAATTTTTATAATTTTTGTTCAAGGTTAGGAAAGCGGATTTATATGATGTTTGTTGTATAACTACTTAGGCTTTTATAAAAAACATTAAACATAAAATAAACTAAAGAAATATAGCCAAAACTCTTCAAAGTACGACGAGTCTACTATATCTGCCGCCAGTGTATCTTACACAATGCATTATCTTTTGAATTGCATAAAGAACAATATTTCATCGCGCAATTGTATTTAAATGAAAACTTAAAAAGATGTACATACTAAAAAAGTAGAATGACAACTCGTTGTCATATGTATGTATTTAAATCCGTAGTTGTGTATGTAACGTATACGCCCGCGGCGCCATACACAGTTAGCTAACACGTTTAGGGATGGCAAAGTCGACTTGAACTATCAACCAAAATCAACTTTTTACTTCTGAAAGTCGAATTTACTTTTAGTTTACTGAAGTCGACTGAAGACGATTTTTCACTTTCGACTATCTCGACTTTTTAAATTTATTTGCAGTAGCGACTCTTAAATTAAAACTTTTCTTCTAACAATGGCGCGGAGTGCTCTTTGGTCTTATTTAAAAAAAAAATGCCAATAAAACCAAAGTGTAATGTGAAAGGTATGGTAGAGGAATGGATTTTAGTAAAATAACAGCAACATTGTCACATCATTGAAGAGCAGCGCATTAAATTATTGAACGAAAACAAATTCCTCGAATTAAAAAAATGAATGAAAATGCGCCCTCTTCTGTAGATGAAATTAGTACATGATGTCAATCCTCTGTCTCCACAATCTTCAGTTAATAATGAGGTAAGATATACATAGCTTTTTATTTTAATAATTTACTGTAAGAAATTTTTTTTCCGTGAGTTTAAGTAAGTTTCAACAGACAGGCCTTGGTTCGAATTTGACCAATCCGTAAGGTACGGTAAACACCGATCAAGATGTTGCTGTTGAAATTCCAGTTAAGCTGCGACATCGTATGGATAATCCCAATCCACTAGCTGTCTGGGCTATTTTAAAGGCAGAATATCTCCATGCTTACAAAGTAGCACTCAAATTTCTATTAACATTCGCCACATCTGTTCCGTCGGAAAGGCAAAATTTCCAAAAAGTGGTCCGTAATTTCGAAATATCGATTGATGAAATTTTTAGAATTTTTTTTGGTTGATAATAAAAAATTTAAAATTATTTTTCAAAAATATAAATTGTTAAAACCCCTCACAACCACCATTTTTTTAAATGCTTTAGTGTCATTTTGTCTTCTAACCAGCATTTGCATTTCACTTAATTACAGATCATTCTAAATACCACTTGTAAATCATGTAATTTTTGGCATTATCTGACCCTTATATTTATATCTAATTTATGAGTTAAATGCAGAGTATAATACATCTATTTTTATTACAAAGTCGACTTTTCTGCGTTGACCGGTCAACTTTCAATGCCCACTCTACTGAGTCGATCGAAAAGTTGAAAGTCGACTCTAAAGTAAAGTCGAACAAAAGCAGTTAGATATTAGCGTGGAAGAGTTTTGCAGAGTATTTTTTGTGCAAATATAAGAATGAATTTCGAGTGTGCCAATAAAAATCTAAAAAATGAAATTTTAGTTTCTCAAATCAAAGTCATCTTAGATTTAGATTCGTACGTTTTGGCAAGAGGACCATTATCACAGTTTAATTATATCATTTTG
>NW_016195988.1:0-2968 GCF_001687245.7 Rhagoletis zephyria | reverse complement strand
ATGGAGTGCTGAATAGTGTACGTTTAGGATTGTCTTTGTACCAAAGAAGGTGCTTCTTACATTTTTTTGTTGTATATATGTATGTAGGTTATAGAACACTTAGAGTTTTTTTTAGAAAATTTTAAGCTAAACAAATGGTTTTACGACTTCACGAAACCAAAGTTTTCTTTCAAGCTGTAACTTCATACACTATCTTGGGTAATTAGCGCTTACTCAGCGTCTTAGCCAACCTTTAATCTTACACAACTAAGTTGTTTACTTTTATTTGTTGCGCTGGTTTATTTACGGCTTTGTTAATGCGGGTGGACAAGTAAACTGAAAGTTTTGCATACAATTTTGCCTCAAATGAAATGGAATGCTTTGCATACAATTAGATATAGTCAAAATTTGTTTTGCTTCAATCGATTTTTACTAAACTTTTAATTGTGCAAAGCAGCAGTGTATATATTCACTTAAAAGTTTTTGTTCTTCATTCAAAACGAGCAGTCTGCATCATGCCACCTTCGCTTTTTCAAAGTGGAGCGCCGTACATATATTCATGAAAGGCTGGGTTGGAAGGCGATAAAAGTTCTGACACTAAGCTACCAATTATGAATGGAGCTTGTGCGCGTTTCGGTAGTTTATGACTACAGCTCCAACATCATCTGGTGGGCAACAAAAAGAGCAATTGCTCCACAAAAGATATTATATAGATACATTACGTTAGTACAGAAACTTTTACTTTTAAAAATTGCACATGAAGCTTGTGAATATTGTTTACACTTCGAAAACAACACATACTGTTAATTAAATCTTACATGTCGCGTAAGTGGTAGTTTTGCGTTCGGTTACGCATACGCCGCGACCCACTCCCTACCTACCTACGTACGCGTGCTCGTGCACACCTACTATGTCACCTGTCACTGGTGTGTTGATTTTAATCAAATGCAGACACCGAAGGATGGTATTTAATTAACAAGTCATTAACAACACCAAGAGGTGGATTACAAAATGCAGATAAACTCAGCATAAACACTTATCACGCGCTAAAAGTTTTCTGTGCATAATAATTAGCATAGACTTTAAAATTAGCATAAATAAATGAGTCCAGGTCGGTTTTTCTGTTGCGAAATAAGTTGTTAATTGCCTTTGAATTATCTCGTTAGGAGAGAACTTATGTGTATTTAGTAATAAGCGTCGATACTAGGGTGATTGACTAGGGTGTTTGAATCAATACAAGTTTTGAGCTTTTCGAAGTTTTCAAGGCCTTATTCAGTTTAAGTGAAACTTCTTAAAAGTTTTAAAATTACATTCTAGGTTATTTTCTGAAAACTGTATATCATAATTGATTCCAATTAATTAGTGTTTGGCCCTTAAACATTTCCTCCAATTCGCGTTCTGCTTCTTCCACCTCCGTAGAAGCTTTGTTATTTATGGCAGAAGTACACTCGGAGTCTAGGGTTGCTGGGATCAGATATCGAACCATGGAACTCCCTAGTGGCAGTAGGCACAGCTAAGCACCGAGTACAGCGTCAGGAGCACTAAAAACCTTAATAAATTTAAGACCAAACGTAAATTTTTCACTGATTTTTATGTGTCTTACATTTGATCTAAAAACACATTGAACTTATTTGGGTTCGCTCTTTTCCAAATAATAGCTATCTTCACTGTTAATAGTTTTATTGTAACTTTTGGTCTTCATACCAGCATAAGCATTTTCACTGTATAAAAACTATGTAAAATAAAACCGGTTTATCCAGTTTTTTCTTAATTTCAAAATCAGGAACCAGTTTTATTTAAAAATGGAGATTTTTCGAATAACTCAAAAACCGGTTTGGAAAAAGGCGAATAATCGAACATCCTAGCTGATACTTATAACTCTGTAGGGACGCTAAAGTGACACAAGAAAACGCTGATAACGTCATTTCCCAAGATATTTGCATTTTATGTTTGCATTGCGAATGAAAAAAATCAAAGTTCAACATGGTATGTATGAGTACGGCCATATGACGTCTGAGTAGCGTTATCTCCTGTACATTTGACCATACATCGATCGATTTTCATCGTTAATAGCTTGATTTTTTGGCAAAAGAACTCGCTTTTAAACAAATAAAAAGATTGTGTTGTTGAAGTCTAAATTTTTTGCCTATAAAAATGAGAATATTTTGCGAAAATTACTTGGTCTCGAAAACGCTAGACACAAATCAAGCTTGACAAGCTTCTTTACAAAATAAATCACCTTACCACCCTGTCGGAAAAATCATCAACACGCTGTACACATTCTTAATCTACGTTCTAATATTAAGTTAACGCGGTTCGGCTTTTTTTTGTGTATTTTCAAAACTTGAGATTTTCCTTACGGTGTAACCGGGGAACGGATCCGTGTTAGTCAATCCCTTTCTCTGTCGGAGCTGTAACNATAGCAAAAACGTAAACTACATAAAATTCTAAGAAAATTCTCCGAAGAAACCATGTATCTAAAATAAAATCCTAATCCGCGCCTCTCGAATTGAAAACTTATATGGCCGCCTTTGCCAAAAAAAAATAAATGTTAGAAAAAATAGGTTTTTCCAAAAAGAAATCGAAATTTCTGAATAAAATTGTTTAGTAAGGTTGTTCTTTTGCACTTTATATTTTTTCTACACTCAAAACTTGTTTTCATAAAAAAAAATATTCACCCAAGTAAAAAATTTTAGGATTAGGGTTTGATTTTAGACCCATGGTTTCTTCATTAGAATTTAATGTAGATTACGTTTTTGCTATATGATTTTTAATATTTTTTTTTTCACCCACACAAATCAACCCGCCCTAATGTACATATGTATATTAGCAAGCGCATGAAATGCTCGGAATATCCACATGCGTGTGCGTTGTATTCTACGAAAAACTTGTTTATACCTGCATGTACATGCACACATGTATACAAATGTAGGTAAAGCACCATGAAATTTGATTTTCAATGGCAAAAATAAAATAAATATTTGCTTAA
>NW_016195987.1:0-2968 GCF_001687245.7 Rhagoletis zephyria | reverse complement strand
TAATGTTCGGCTCCGCCCGAACTTAGACTTTTTTACTTGTTTCGATATAACTTTGATAAATGTTACTCGATCGGTAAGTAATAATTATCAAATTGAAGGCGAGACTTACTGTTACTGATTTATGATAATAATATGATGAAAATCGTTCAGATTATAAACCAATTATTTTAAAANGTAGCGGTAGCTTTCGGAAAGGTGAAAAACATATATTTAATACTTGCGCCGGGTATTTAATGTTCGGCTCCGCCCGAACTTAGACTTTTTTACTTGTTTCGATATAACTTTGATAAATGTTACTCGATCGGTAAGTAATAATTATCAAATTGAAGGCGAGACTTACTGTTACTGATTTATGATAATAATATGATGAAAATCGTTCAGATTATAAACCAATTATTTTAAAATAAAAATATTGTAAACAAAATTTTTTTGTCATTTTGCTATATTTGCAACTTTTAAATTGTATGCATAAACATAAGTAAACTAATCAGTGTTTCTAGAAGTTGTGCCTGTTCAGTGTTTCCATACTCATTTGCATAAAAAAAATTTTTCCACGATGATGGAAAATAATGGCTATTCTATTAGAGCTACCGAAATTGTTCCTAAATTTGCAAAAATTCTCAAACTATAGCCAATATTAAAAAAAAGATTAGAATATTTGAAACTAGCGATCTAAAAGCACGCCAGCAATATTAATGCTGTTCTTTACATCTTTTGACTATAGGCCAGTGCAATTATCAAGAGAACAATTAAAATTTTCTTGAAAATAGATAAGTTTGAGATTAACGGTAAGCTAAAGTGCTGCGCGAAATGACATTCGACTTTATCTTTTGCGTTAACGGATTCATTATCTAATAATATGCACAAACCCTTTTACTGGACCCAGAATTTTTAACAAGAATTGGTCTTGTTCGACTAGTGTGCTGTGGGTCACTTGGCGGTCGATGGGCGGGCTCTCACAATTAAAATAAAATACTAATATTTTGCAGGCTTGTTGTTGACTTCATGATACAATATATTTTCACTATTACCAAGGGATTTGAGAAAAATTAGATTATCGACCCGCCCTAGTGCACACACATGCATATACATATGTATGTATGTACATATGTACATACGAGCACCAAATAATTTCATTTAAAGCACTGATAGGCACTGCCTTGCCCGCGGGTAAAACAAGGTTTATATATAAGAGGTTGCGCAATGCGCAGGTCCGTTATTCTTTTCTCGCAAAATTGGGCGACAACAGCGAAACAACAAGCAGCGTAAAAAAACCTAAAATTGAAGTGAAGTGAAGCGATTTCAAACCAATTGCAATCGATAGCTTACTCAAAAATACATTTACAGTTAATTTTAACNGCGAAACAACAAGCAGCGTAAAAAAACCTAAAATTGAAGTGAAGTGAAGCGATTTCAAACCAATTGCAATCGATAGCTTACTCAAAAATACATTTACAGTTAATTTTAACCAAATTTTTGCCTTTATGTCGAAAAAGTTACAAAACCGGATTTTTCACTGCGGACAATTTTCGCGAAATTTTAATTTAAACTCGCTATATCTCAGACGTTTGTGTATCGCTTGATTTGGAATTTGTAAACAATAAAGAAGACACTATTCTAAAGAAGATTAACTGCACTTCCTAATACTTATTTAAAACAAAATGGCGGATATTTTTATAAAAATTAGGGAAGTGGTTTTTACAAATGCAAAAGTAGTGTGAAGTTTAAATTTTTGTTTTGTTTTAATGCAGCATTAAAGACAAATATCTACGGATATTTTTGGGAAAGTTTCAGGTTTATACAGTATTGTATATTTTTCGAGCTCAAGGCCACATGAAAATCGAAACAAAATTTTTGATTTTACATTTGTTGTCTGAAGTCATCATCAGGACTGAAAAATACATTATTATAATTACACACATTAATACATATGTACGTATAAACCTAAACAAGTACAACTTACTCATTTGACAATGTTTGATCGACTGAAACAGATGAGCGAAAAAACAATAATTAAACAAGCAAATTTGGAGACAGTAGAAAACATCAACATGAGAATGTAAACAATTCAAAATACAGTAATTGTAAACAAAAATCCACGAACAACAATACATAGGAAAACGAACAGTAAGACATAAATATGTATGCATATCACTGCAGCTCTCTTTTGTTGTTGTCCGAAACATATAAGGTACGGAATGACAGTGGACTGCGAACGAACACATGACACCTATACTATGAATTGTTGTTGTCTTAGAATTAAGTTGCGACCCTGCAAAAAATTGTGCGATTAATCTCTAAAGAGAGTATTCCGAGATTACTCTCAATCGGGTACAATTGGGCATTAATTAGTCCCAACTAGTCTCATACGAGTACTAATGGAGGTCAATTAGTCTCGACTCATCCCTTGTGGGTATAATTGGAGATCAATTAGTCCCCAACTCATCTCTAACGGGTACTATTCACGATTTAATGATATGTACGCACTTAGTCAATGAAATTTCATTTGCGGCGTTGGCACACAGAGAGAGTATTCGCCTAACAAAACTGAGCACCCCGGTTCGAATCTCAGCTGGCGAAAATTTTTATTTTTATTTTTTAAAAGTGACTAGTCGCTTTTTATACCCTTTCGGGTATAAATGTGAACAATTAGTCTCTTCATAGGACATGCCCGAACAAAAGCGATCAGTTCATTCCATATAAAGAGATCAAAAGTGGTATTAGTCGCATGCTCCTTTGCGATTGCTCCCGGAGTCATCCCGGATTAGTCCCATTTTTTGCAGGGGATAAACATGCGTATCATAGTATAGGTGTCATGTGTTCGTTCGCAGTCCACTGAAGTCGAAATATCGGCAAATAAAAACAAATGTAAAATCAAAAATTTTGTTTCGATTTTTATGTGGCCTTGAGCTCGAAAAATATACAATACTGTGTAAAACGAACGGCCAATAAAAATCGAAACAAAATT
>NW_016195986.1:0-2968 GCF_001687245.7 Rhagoletis zephyria | reverse complement strand
CTTTTTGTCACTAAAAGTGGAGCAAACGAAAAGTCTAAAAGCGTTTTAAAGGCGCCTCAAAGCAGTAAACAACAACAACAGCAGCAGCAGCAGCAGTTTCCAACTAGAATGGACTTTACCGTTAGCCAAAGTGGCGGGTGGAAAGATGCCAACTGCTAAACTGATCACCGAAGAAGAGGAAGGAGCAAAATAGTGCACCACCACCACCACCATCGCACCACTTCATCTGACACTGCTAAAGTCATTAGAAAAAAAGCTAAAGCAGCAGTAGCAGCAGGAGCTGCAGTGACCCACGAACGTCACCAGTATAATATAAGTGGTTAATTGCAGGCAGCTTTCAAACAAGAGAAAGAAAAAGAGAAAAAAATAAAAAAGAGAGCAAGTCAGCA
This sequence comes from Rhagoletis zephyria, assembly GCF_001687245.7. Lineage (NCBI taxonomy): Eukaryota > Metazoa > Arthropoda > Insecta > Diptera > Tephritidae > Rhagoletis > Rhagoletis zephyria. The sequence continues at coordinate 2,579 of NW_016195986.1, read as the reverse complement.
GCCAAGTCTCGGGCATTAGTAGTGCGACAACAGTCGTGGCGCCAGTTTTAGCTGACAGAAAGAGCGCGAGCTGAAAAATCGGTGTCACAAGAGGAAGAGGACAATTCATCAGCAGGCAAATTGAGGCAGCAGCAGCAGCTTGCATCAACCGTTAGGTAGACAGTGAACAGGAGACAAGACAAGAGGAGAGCAGTGTCAGGAGCAGGACGGAAGGACAGTGGAGAAACAGAAAAAGCAGAAAGAGAGGAGAAATTATTAGGCAGCTACAGACTGAGCAGCAGCACCTTGTACGCTAGCATTTAAATGTGCTGGCGAGCAGGTCGAGCTGAAGGAGATGACATTTGCACAATGCAGCAGGTGAGCTGTTGCAGCAACAGAAACAGCAGCAGCCGTTTTGTGACAGTAGGTGACAGACCAACGCAGCCTGTGCCACCAGCAGCACCAGCACCAGCAGAATGGAGATACAATGTCCCCAAAAATCGTGGTCAGTGGCAAAACCGGTAGTAGAAATAGTAGACACTACTGACTAAACTCAACTGAAGCGTAACCAATAAGTGTGTAACGGGAGGAGAACTAATCAGGACAGCAGCAGCAGCAGCAGCACTCCTTCATGATGAATTGACTGAACTTTCAAGTGAGCAGCAGCAGCACGTGTCTGGCTGCGAAGTAACAAGTAGTGAAAAACTTTCATTCATCCTCTAGGTGAGCTCGATTCTACACACTTCTCAGTGAAAGTGAACTATAGTGTTCTTTTATCAGTGGACAGCATCAATCAACCTCAACTGGCAGCTAAACACAGTACAACCTGTCAAGAGCAGGGAAACCTGGAAAAAAGGGGGCAAGCTTTGTATAAGAGCCTTGAAAGGAGAAGTGAATAGAAGTGGCCTGCTTCCTCTTGGTCATTCGCAACATCACTATTCAAAAGTCAAAAAAGCAAAGTTGTGCAGTAGCAGTGATAAGAATCTAGGCAGCAATGTGCAACAATAGAAAAACGTAAAAAATTAAAAAACTTTCAAAATCGAAAAACAGTGCGCCCTCTGTTTGCTGAAAAGCAAAGGCAGCACAAGTTTGAAAAGAAAAACACTGTCAGCGCACAATAAAAGCAGCGACAACTAAATCTAGGAAAATCTACAAACAAAAAAGCCCTCAACCTACCTTTAGTGGAAAGTTGTGAAGAAGTGGCTGGCAGGGCCTTCGAGAGGACCTTGGCGTTCTTCGGCCCTATCTTGCCGGCGATGGTAGCAGTGTTGAGCGACCGCGTGTACGTCGAACTGCGAGAAATAGTGTTTCGCCCCAGAGCAGTCGATGGGTGATCTGTGGTGTTGAGGTCTACGAAAAAAGGAAAAAAATTAGTTTAAAGTAAAAACCCAAAAACACCAGAAAAGTAGTACCATGTTTCCTTGCAGCAATAGAGTTCTTCTTCTGCTGGCTAAAAGTGGCGCTGTCTAAGGTCTGATTAGCCAGTCTGGTGTTCACTGGCAGCGTTCGCTTTAGACCTAGTCGTGAGCTAGGAGTTGCCGTCTTGCCACCTAGCTTAGAGGTGACTGCCTTGTGAAGTGAAGCTAAATAAAAAAGCAAAAATTAGTAGTCGTCAAAGGGAGAAAAAAGTTTCAATAAAATACCTGCAGAGTGCGCCGAACCGAGCGAGTTCAGCGAGCCGGCTCCGCCAAACTCCGACTCAGACAACGTGGGCGTGGTCGTCCGAGAGGCGTTCACCGATGAACCCTTGCTGCTGCCACCACCACCTCCACCACCACCACCACCAAACTTGCCTTGAAAGGTAGACTTTCTGGTGGCAGCCGAAGAGGGACCGGGCAGTTTGCTGTGCGTGTTGACCGTCATCTTACTGAGGGGATTCATTTTGGAGTTCATTTTGGGAGCTTGATTGGTCAGAGTGTTAGCAGCAGCAGCAGCTGATGGCTTGCTGACCATTTCAACGACCTCTTCCTCCTCATCCTTGATTTTTGCGCCCTTCTGAACTTTGGACTCCTCCTCTTCAAACTCCACCGAATTGAGTGAAATGTCATCCGGATCATCAGCAGCAGAGACGGCAAGGGCAGCTTTAGTCTCTTCTGCTTTAGCTTCTTCAGCTGCTTCAAGGGACATCAGGGAAAGTGGCGGCAGGGGAGAGAGCGACTCGTCAATGGTGGCCAGGCTGGCGGGGCCCATCAGCTCGGCCGGCTCGTCCATCGGCTCAGCTTCATGGCTCATGGTGGCCACCAGGTCAAAGACCTTGGCATCCTCCTCCAGGTCGTCCTCTGCGGCGGCCAGAATCTCATTGAGCGTATTGAGGACGCCCAGCGAGGCGGTGCTGCTCCGGCTGAGCGTTCCCGGCGTCGTCAGGCGGTCAGAGAGGAGCTCGTCGGTTTCATTGTTGCTGTGGTTGCTGTTGACTCCCGTGGGCGTGGTGGCCACTTTGGAGGTGCCGACTGATGAAGGCTGCTGTTGAGGTTGCATGGTAAAGGATCGAGGCAGTTTTGATGATGATGAAGAGGAGTTGTGGTGGTGGTTGTGGTAGCTGAAGTGGCTGCCGTTGCCGCCGTTGTCCAGCTGCTGGAGAATTCGATCGACAGTGTCCA
>NW_016195985.1:0-2968 GCF_001687245.7 Rhagoletis zephyria | reverse complement strand
TTAATAAAAAAATATTTGTAATATGTATTTGTTTATACAAAATTTTCATTAAATACTAATATTTAGTATTGAATAGGCCTTTAGACATAAATGTGCTTGTGTTTAGACCGTAAGTAGTAGATTAAGTAGTAAGACTTTAAGATTAGTTGTAACTTTAGCGAGAGAGAGCCGTTTATTGTAAGAGGCTATACGTCATTTAAAAAAATATATAAAAAAATAAATAAAAAGATCATTCGATTTTGGACATCGAGACCGATGACCGCGTTGCAGTATTTATCTAGTACTAGAAAGGTTTATTAACGTGGGCCGAAAATCCGCTTTTTTAGAATTTTGATTGGTAATAGCAAAAATATTGTTCATTATGCTCAAAATAAATCTCTGTTAAACATGAAAATTTTTGGTCAATATGTGAAATTGAAAAAAAAAAATCAGGTTTATTCAATGAATTTTTCCCTACTTGACCTTCAACTGACCACGAACCTGACGTGGTGGAGACTAACGGACTTCGGATTCGCATTCAGCGTGTCGAATAACATAGGGATATATAGGTTTGGTTTAATGTGCATAAGCTTTTTTTTTTGTAAACCTGTGTTATTGATATTAACATCAGCTGTAAGTTTCTAATTATTTCAAAAATATAAAAAGTTGACTTAAAATTTAATTTTATCAAAAATTTAATTAAAGACATATGTGTGCAGTGCACACCCGGTAGTAGTGGAACCTTCGTAAAATCATCGGAATTTTATTGTAGTTTTTTTGGAGGACCCTTGGATACTTGGAGATACTTCTGGTGTGTATTTTATTAAACTCTCGTGGATGAATTCAATACTTGTATTTGACTGGTGGATTGGGAGAAATATAAGTTGCAACAAATATAACTGTTCTCTCATGGTCCAATCTGCTGTCACAAGGAAATTTTAACAGACATTAGGGGTATTCACGATCCGGTGCATACTGTATAGAATGGTGTATATATAGCATAAATAGCATTATTGGATAGTTTTGTTTTTGTTCAAACAACAACAAAAATAGCCAATCATGCTATAGTATGCACCGGATCGTGAATACCCCTATTGATTCCAATTTTTGTGCATTGAGTGAGTTCTATTTGTTTAGAACTATACAAGCTCCGTCATGTGTGTTAAGGTGGATTACAGCTCCGCCTACTCTTGTCATTGAGCTTTTAAATTGAATTACTATATCAAAATTAGGATTGTCTACAGCTTTCTCATTATCCACCCACGTCTCTGCAAGAGTTAGAAAGTTCGACGATGATGCTATTCTGTCCAATTGAGGATCCTGTATGTGAGCGCGTAAGCTTTGGCAATTGAAGGTAAACAGTGGCAACCCTTTCTTTGCATTATAAAATCATATAATACTTTTTCAATTGTTTCAAGTCGATTCAGATGCAGCCTTTGAAATTAAGCTTGCAACTCAATCAATGTGGATACTGTCTCCGACCATGATACAATTTCCTATATTTTTTGTTTTTATTTTTAACAAGATGTAGCCCTTAAATCGATGTAACTCATGATAATGCGAGGTACAGGAGCTGTTGAGCGTATACGATCTCACCAAATGACCTTGTTATCGCACATGCAGAGACCAGAGGAAAATGGTCACGCTTTACCAGATACTATTTTATCAGGTACCAATTCTATAAAGGATGTCCTGCGATCTATTCGTACCACCAGTGGAGAAAGATTGTGCTTTTGTATTGCTTTTCTTTATTTTCGCCAGTTTTGGGATACTGAGGAAATTCCAGCCATAAACGAGCACACAACACACAAACTTTTATCGGCTTATTGGCTACTCTGCAAAAATCGTTGGACAATGTGGTCCATTTGTGCTATATTGGAGTACATACTTACAAAATGCTCTCATCTGTGATGCAGTAGCCATCAAGTATGTCATCTCAAAAAAAAAATTAAAAAAAAATCACAATCGTAGCTGTGAGTATTGCGCAATTTTCAACTATAGTATTGCGGGGTGCACTCTACAACAATTTGAGTTATGATTTTTTTTGCACCGAAGTTGAGCAAAATGAGTCATTACAAATTTACAAAAATTTTTTAATTTTTTTTTTTAATTTTTTTGAGTATGCAGCATAATAAAGTGCAAGTTTTAATCAATTGCATAACTTTTCTCAACTTCGGTTTAATTTGTTTTTTGAGATGGCATATTTTCAAAACCTAATTTTTTTTTATCAAAAAACTTGTATGTGAAAAATTGTTCAAGAAAAACAATTTAAAAAAGATTAGAATTTTGATGTGTGTATATGTATGTGTTTTTTTTTTTAACTTTTTCCTCGCCCCGTTCTCGAGATATTTGGAAAACTATAAAATCGATTTGTTTTTGTGCTGCAAAGCTTTTAAAAATGTATTAATCAAGCTCAAATTTCATATTTATTTATTATTTGTGTTTATCCATCAACCCTAAAAATTGTTAACAAATCAAACACGTGAAGGTGAACCCCGCCCATTTTGGTATGGAACGCCCCATTACATATTCGAAAATTTATTTACACATTTTTGACAGACTGCGGCGAAAAAAAGATATTGGCTGCATTTCTTTATTCATTCTGAACGTTTGGAATCAACTTTTTTGTTTACTTATTCTTTAGAACGTTCCTGACGATACACAATGGGACTATAGCGGCCAAAAGTAGTAAAAACGGGTTAGCGAATTCTGAAAATGTAACTACGCAGATACATAGCATAATATCCAGCTAAACTAAACTAAAAAGAATATTTGTTAAAAATGCATATTTGCAATCATGACACGAGCTTAAAGTGGAAACAATGCGAAAGAATAAATTTATAAGAAAAAATTTTGATTTTGTCGCAAGTAATTTAAATTAATTTTTCCACTTATGCGCATATATAAAAGAAGCGAATCTGATTGATGAGCAGTTTTTGTATATATCTGTGGTCAAGCATTGCTTTAAATTTTTATAAATCTTTTGAAA
>NW_016195984.1:0-2968 GCF_001687245.7 Rhagoletis zephyria | reverse complement strand
GTGTATGCGTCATTAGCGTGTATCTAGCGAATAAAAGTGGTTTTACTTACCCATGTACACACAGCCCAAAATACTCAACACAAAATCTGCCGCGTAAATAGGAATGAATGTATGAACAGTGTTTAAATTTTGTCACTCAATTCTTAAAACTCAACAATAGCTTATAATAAAATATGTACATCAAATAGAAGCTAGTAACTTGTTCTTTCTTAATAATATAAATTTTGTTTGCATTAATGATGCGATTAAAAAAAAAAAAAATGCTATTTAATGAAAAAATAAATTTTTTTCGTTTTTTAATATTTTTGGATTAAACATATCAAAAGGCATATAAACATAAACTGTACACCAACCGAAAGATAAACTAATTGTCTTAATTTTGACATCATTAGTTTTTGAATCGGTTATGTAGTTCATAAGATATTAATACATAAAAAATAAAAAAAATTAATTTGACCTTTAATATCTTTCTATTTTTGCGACAAATAATTTTGTACAGCGTGGAAAGTTCCATCGAGTCTATTTTTGGTTTTTGCAAGCTAAATGGCCTCATGCAAAACGTTAGCTGTGAACAATGTTTTTTATGAACGTCTGGCAATACATTTTTATTCGCGCTTTAGATATCACCTGATTATGGTTATGGCGGAAAAACAAAATTCAATTGGTGTCTATGGCTATGGCGTTATTGTGTGGCACCACTAATCGAATACAGTGTTGGCCATAAGGATGGTTATTCCGACCAAAAATTACACGCTATGTAGCGCTGAGGTCGGGATTAGAGATGGGCACGGGATATAGGGGCCCACGGTACTGTTATCAAAATGGCTGGGATGGACGATATCGGGAAGGTCTGTCAAATTTTTGAGGGCGGCACGGACCAAAATCCTTTCCCGACATTCCCGATAAAATTGCAAGCTCCGCAAATTCAGAACATCTTTACGCACATTTTTATGTTTTATTGAGGCGACAACTAACAGAAAAGCAAAACAAAATAATCGGTGGATCCCAGATTTCTAATTTTTCCACAAAATACTTTTTTATTTTCACTCTTATTTCAACAAGCATAGATTGATTAAAAGTAAAAAACTGATAAAAATAAAATAGGTCACACAAACAGGGTTGAAATTTTGAAATTCCTGCCCGTATTTTGTTTATAAGTCAAATATTAGTGGTACTGTGCTGCTATGATAGCACGGCCGACTTATAGCCCGAACACAATGAAAACGACGAGCTACAAACCACAGCTGTCAAATTATTTTAACACGTACTCTTATGTAGATAATTATTTTGGCGACGACCGGGCTACGCGACGGCTGTGGTTGTGGCCAGATTAGATCTATTTCTATTTTTCTGGCGACAGATAAGGTTCTTCCTCTTCTTTTATGTCAAACTCATACAAATTCATNGCGTTTAGATAATGAAGATAACAAATTGGAAACTGTGGTCTGTAGCTCGTCGTTTTCAATGTGTTCAGAACTTTATCATAGTCAACTTATGTACAGTATTCGAAAAAAGTATAGCCGCGCCAAATTTTTAAAAGTTTTAAAATATTATTTATGCTGTTATTTAATTTTGGCTAGTTTTTTATTGTTCTTTAACAACATCCCTATAAATACAAGTTTACTTTGTACCAATAGCCCAATATAAAAATGCACAAATCTGGGCTTGAATCGTAAAATCCGTTCACGGATCGAAAGCGATACGAAAGAAAATTAGGCGACACGTCAGTCAGTATAAGCTGAATGGGACAAAGGGTACGATCACGAATGTCATAATCCGAAAAATGTATTTCTACGTGGCGTGTGGTACGATATCGATTCGAGCCCTGTACAAATGTGCCAATCGAGTGACACTGCCTTAAAAATTGATGCAATTAAAAAATTGTTCAATTGATTTTTTAGAATTTTTAAAAAAGCTAGAAATTTGTACGAAAGATTGTTGAGTTTTTTTAATATTGCACAAAGTTGGAGACTTGGATTTACACAGGTTTTGTTAAAGAATGAACTACATTTTTATAAAAAAAAATTACCAAAATTAAATAACGTCAAAAATAGTACGTTAATTAATTAATTAATTTTTAGACACTAACAATGGGTCCTGCCCATATTCAATTTCCGGTCTGGTTAGCATCCAGAATAATTATTCTGGCGTGAAATACATAGGTTCTTATAAAAACTGTAGGTCTCTCCATCTCTGTGGTGCACAATACAGATTGGAGAGATAACTTGACAAAACATTCAGAAAAATGTGTGACCTACCAGAACTCTATAATTATTATTGAACTTATCGAGAATTATTTAACTGAAAAACACAAAAAAGTTATTAGAATTTTCCAGAACCAGCCCACTGTGTGCTTCTTAAAATGTTTCATGTGCGCGCGTTTAAAATGCGACGTAAGAACACGCGACTATCACCGCACAGCTCATTGCTGTGCGCCTGGTGGAAATATCGGTAACGCTGTGCAGCCAACGTCATGTGCACGACACGGTAAACGACAGAAACATTACGTTGCTTGGCGTATCGCTAAGAAAAGAGTCACTGCAATACCGTGCTTGCTGGGAAAGCGAATATCAGCAGCAATTCAAAATATTAATTCTTCAGCGCGCCTATAGCAACAATTGAACACTAATGAAAAGAAGCGTAGGCACCGCACAACGCTACGTGTTTACGTACGGCACAAAGCCAGCGGACGCGGTGACAAGTGCAAATGCATGCGTTATATACTATGTACATATGTACACACATAAACGCCTTTGCAAGTGCAAGCGTTATCCAATGCCTTCCAAGGAACATAAAACACTTCCGGTTCCCATCATTTAGCACATCGCTTCCTATTCGCTTTAAGGCAATTTTCGTAATGCGTGCGTTTAGGTGCGGGCGTCTCTGCCCTTCTTAGGCGAGCGCGTATACTTATGTACATATATACTCCAGTTTGTCCTTTAGAAATTAGGGCATAACCTTGGCGCTT
>NW_016195983.1:2766-2968 GCF_001687245.7 Rhagoletis zephyria | reverse complement strand
TGCCCGTGCTGGTATATGGCGCAGAAGCATGGACAATGACAACCGACGAGCCGGCTCTTGGAGTATTCGAGAGAAAGATTTTGCGGTAGATTTATAGGCCTTTACGCGTTGGCGACGGCGAGTACCGCAGACGATGGAACGATGAGCTGTATGAGCTTTACAACGATATGGACATAGTGCAGCGAATTAAAATACAGCGGCT
>NW_016195983.1:0-2532 GCF_001687245.7 Rhagoletis zephyria | reverse complement strand
CTCTATAAGTCACTCATCATGCCCGTGCTGGTATATGGCGCAGAAGCATGGACAATGACAACCGACGAGCCGGCTCTTGGAGTATTCGAGAGAAAGATTTTGCGGTAGATTTATAGGCCTTTACGCGTTGGCGACGGCGAGTACCGCAGACGATGGAACGATGAGCTGTATGAGCTTTACAACGACATGGACATTATGCAGAGAATTAAAATACAGCGGCTTCGCTGGCTTGGCCATGTCGTTCGAATGGACACCGACGCTCCAGCTCTGAAAGTATTCAACTCGGAACCCGCTGGAGGTAGCAGAGGAGGAGGAAGGCCCCCACTGAGATGGAAAGACCAGGTGGAGAACAAGTTGGTTTCACTTGGCATTTCCAATTGGTACAGAAAAAAACGACTGGCGTGCTTTGTTGAACTCGGCCAAAGTTGCTTTGGCGGTTACAGTGCCAAATAAGAAGAAGAAGTATTTTCGATGGAACAGGATAGTACGCCACTGATGGCTCCAAAATTGTCGCAAGGTCATGATCTAGCCTCTATATAGAAAGTAACAGGGCAATCTTCAATTCTCTCTTGGAGAACATACCTCGGTATTTTAAGCCGATCTTTTTGTAATCCCCAAAATACTTGGAGAAGCAGTTTACGTGTCAGTAGTGACAGCAAAGCTGCGCTAATGGCATTCCATTTCCAAATTAATTCGGCAATGCAAATCTCTATTAAAATACGTTGAAAACCATAATAAACTTGTTTCAGTCTGGGTACCAGGTTACTCGGAACTATGTACCTGGTAATGAGGCATCTGAACATTTGACTTGGGAGGGCTCGGGCCCGGTACTCCTTGCAGATGTAAAAAACTCGTGTTGCCTTCAATCTCAGAGGGCATCGATAGGTATTCGCTTTCATTGAGCAGATGGGACTACAGACAACTACTGGGACTGTTAACTGGTTAGTTCTTATGCCATAAACACATGACTGTGAAAGGCATGCATGTACATCTTCTGCAAATCTTTATCTTTAACATTCCAAGGGCCGCCGTGTGAGATATTGTCATTTTTCATATTTCTGCGCTATATACCAGCACGGACTTTATGATAGACATAGATAGATAGTCTGAGAGCTGCTTTCTACATGCATTGTTTTGTGTTAGTTCCCGGAAAAAAAATAAAAAACGTAAAAGTATAGCTACGGTGACCATCCGTCCTTTATTCTAAAAGACAGTCCTTTATTTTAACCCCCTGTCCTTTATAATTTTTTCAAAATAAAGGACGCCTTTTGTCCTTTATTTCTTAAACTGTCCTTTAAATCGGCTCCGCATTTTTCAGAGGTAAATTTTTAAACGCAGAATATGAAAAATACAAACGTCCCTTATAAAATATAATGAAAACTTTCGTCAGTTTGTTTCGCACCCCACTTAAAGGTTTCTATTTAATCGGTCATCTTTGTACAATCTATAAAGCACAGGGAAAGTTGTGCCCAGGATTGTGTTGAACGCTGAGTTTCCTGTTCCACTGAAAGGGAACAATAAACCCCCTGCTGCATAGTGGTTCAAAACTGCCATTCATTCATTTTTTACTTAATTTGATTAATTTTTATTTTTTTTTATTAAAGCTTACATATTTGAGCCTGATTTCTGAATTTTAATTTGATTATATTACATTTTTTAATGCAAAATGCAGAAAAAGTAGCAATTTTGAAGAAAATGTATTCTCCTGCTCCAGTTAATAAATGTTACATAACCAAACCTAGTAAAAAATAATTGTATGGTTCTCCCAAAACAAAAAAATACACAAAAAATATTTTGAAATATTATTAAAAAAATTCACCAAAATAAATACTTTTTTTTTGTCTTTAGTAAAAATTGGTTGAAAAATGAAGACTTCGGTGGATAATGAAGATTGAATTCCAATTTTGAACCACCTGTGCTGCCTTCGTCGTGCAGTATGAATTAAGGCAACGCATTTTGGTACCAATGGATGGCGAAGTCCTTGAAAAGGACTTGGCTTCATTTTTCGCTACAGCAGGGGAACTTATACAATTAAATAATATAATTAAGTGGTAAACATTTGGTTTAAATTACGATATGGGCAAGGTACTTTTATCATACAAGTTGTAGGTACGTATTACCAAATCGTTTTGAAAAAAATGCCCTTTATTTTACGTTGGTTAATGTGGTCACCGTAAGTATAGCATAAGGTAAATTTCAGTGAAATTGGAGAACGCCGTGGTCCGTTAATTCTTAACCCTCAAACCCGTAAGACCACCCGTAAAAAGTCTTTACAAAAATTTATTTTTATCTAAATTAAAAACGTTTCACTATCTAATCACCAAAGTTACTTTTTACCGTTGAATCACTGGGCGAATCGTACAAGTGTAGCGTCCTCATTTGAATATTTTGATAACTAGATACAATTATTTCATTCAAGATTTTTGTGAAAATATACATGAACATTATATTTTGATAATTTTTTGTTAAAACTATTCGTAACCAAAATAATATTATAGTTAAAAAAACTAAAAACACGCTTTTATTACAAAA
>NW_016195982.1:0-2968 GCF_001687245.7 Rhagoletis zephyria | reverse complement strand
ATCAACTATACTAAAGTAAAAGAAACCAAACTACTTACGGTCTTGGTGCTATGAACGGCTTAAGGAAAGCCATATTGGTTGAGAAGTGCCAGGTCGGCTGCGAGGCCGGCGTACTTCCTGACGGGGCGTCAAGCTTCCGCAATTCGCGGGTATATCGCTCACGTAGTGAAATCCAGCGCTTGGTACACTGCTCTTCTAAAAACGTAAAAGGATATTTTTAATATTTTTATTTAGTACTGATAGAATGCCCGATTTTCAGCACTCGATGCACTATAAATAAAATGTAATGGATGTTTAAATGTATGGTCTTTGTATTTCAGCTTTAAATTTTATGTATGTAGATTCATACAGTGATGAGCAAAAGTGTAACATGGTGTATCACTTTTTATTTCAGCCACCGCCATTTATTCGCATAGCGTAATTAATTTAAAATATCTATTTGTATCACTGAATTAGTATACTTAAAATTCTGAACTATGTATAAACTTCCCTAATGTTAAGAAATTTTAATAAGCGACATGGGTAGTTGGCAACACCAATGCTGATAAAGCAGTCATTCATTCTTTTTGACAGCTCAGAAAATTTTCACATCTGTCTCAAAGCGGTCACATACNTTTTTTGGGAAATAATCTATATATATAAAGTAATACACTCAGAAAAAGGTTTATGGCTCAGTTATGCATACTTGTCTTCACTTGACTTGACTTGAGAAGTGTCACATAATGATTCTGTTTAAAGAATTTTCTCTAAAAGTGATTACATAACTTTACTTGCAAGTCCGTTGAATTTTGATTTTCTACTGAAAGTCCAAGTGACCTTTAATATTTCTGATGAAACTTGCGTTTGTTTACTTGATTTTGACAATTCCCTTCACACAGTTGACATTTAATTAAGCACAGACGGTTGGCGCTTTTTTGGATTTTGACAAAAAGTAAGCATTATTTGTTAAATAAATGTTAAATTTTCGTTTATTAAATGATACTTTTGTCATTTTCAGAATGATTGACGAGGAGCGGTTGATTGACTTGGTGCGGGACAATGAAGTCCTGTACAATAAAACCTGCGTGGGCTACAGGTTGCCGGCAAAGAAGTTGGCGGCTTGGGCTGCAATATCGCGGGAGCTTGGCGCGACAGGTNGGCGTGGGCTTCAGGTTGCCGGCAAAGAAGTTGGCGGCTTGGGCTGCAATATCGCGGGAGCTTGGCGCGACAGATTTGTGTAAAGATCCTTAAATCAAAGTTGTATGAACAATATCCTTTTACGTTTTTAGAAGAGCAGTGTACCAAGCGCTGGATTTCACTACGTGAGCGATATACCCGCGAATTGTGGAAGCTTGATGCCCCGCCAGGAAATGCGCCGGCTTCGCAGCCGACCTGGCACTTCTCAACCAATATGGCTTTCCTTAAGCCGTTCATAGCACCAAGACCGTAAGTAGTTTGGTTTCTTTTACTTTAGTATAGTTACTGATAGAATGCCCGATTTTCAGCACTCGATGCACTATAAATATTCTGGACACAAACTGTGGAAGAATGCTGTCTGAGCAATCTCCGTCATCGCCGCTTCTGTTTCCGTTGGCAGATGAGAACGAAGAAGGGTACCCTGAAAGGTATTCAGGCGATCCCGTGGCGTCGACGCCTAATATATCTAAAAAAAGAAAGCGGCGAGATCAGGGTGACGACGGCGAGTTTAGTGAAGTTTGCCAGCTGTTTAAAGAGGTGCAGAAGGACCGATTGGCGGAAAACAAAACTTTGCGTTCGTTTGGCGAGATGATTGTAGCATCTGTTGGCGAGTTGAATGAAAGGAAGCAGGCGAAAGCGATCCAAATAATCACAAATGCTGTGATGACATTAAAATTAGAGCCTGACGACTAATGTCAAATCATAATACAGTCTTTTTTGTACAATATTCTATAAAGCAAAACATTCATATATAAATATAAAGCAAAAGATACAAAGTTCATTCTACAACAAAGATTATGAGTATTGTACGAAAAAATACTATTTGCTCATTTTTGCTGGCTACTTTAGTTTTTTTCGAACTGCTAACAAAGTAACCAAAACGTTTCATCAACACGATTTTCACAATAATTTAAAGGTTTTTGAAATGTTGTTAACATAATGATTTTAAATGCTTTACATTGTTATGTATGTAAATGAATTTGTAATTTATTTTCTTAAAAAAACGGTACCTGAAATAAAGTTAATTTGTAACGTTTATTGTTTTGTTTGTTATCCACAAAATAATGGGAGTGCGATCTTTTGACCAGTTTTGACTATTTCTTTTTTGTTTAATTAATTCTTATTATTTGTTTATAAAATTGTAGCGTGTTATATAACAAACACCATGTAAAGTCGCATTTAAAACTTTGTATACAAATTTTAAAAATTCTGCACAGTTTAACCAAAATTTCAAATTTTTTAATCAGAATTTTAACAATTTCGGTATGCAGTTTTATAGCGCATTTAACTCTATTGTAACGAAGTGCAAGTCTCAAGTTGGTAAAAAAGCCCGATGATTTTTGATACTTTTTTTTTGATTTCAGTGTCTTCCATATAAGAGAAATAGTAGAACATACTTTGTATGGAAAAAATGCGAAACACCTTCGACCAAAAAAATTCTCAAAAATGGTCAAAAGATCGCGCTCCTATTACTATAAAATATGGGTAACTGTATATACATACATGTACGCATTTGATTTACTTACATATATGAATTGTTGTCTTGTAATTTGTTTTGTACGTACATGTATGCATTCTTATTTTGTAATTTGTTTTGTACTTAATATAAATAGAAGTATTTTTATAACGTTTTAAATGTATGGTCTTTGTATTTCAGCTTTAAATTTTATGTATGTAGATACATACAGTGATGAGCAAAACTGTAACATGGTGTATCACTTTTTATTTNAACTTTTTATTTCAGCATAGCGTAATTAATTTAAAATATCTATTTGTATCACTGAATTAGTAT
>NW_016195980.1:0-2968 GCF_001687245.7 Rhagoletis zephyria | reverse complement strand
GCAGAACAGAGCAGACCAACAATTGAACAACTGAACAACAACTGCTCTGCTCTGCTCTAACTCAACAAACATAAATAACTGCGTAGAAAGATGAAAGAAAAAAGAAAAAAAGTTCTACAAAAACCATGTTTAATTTTGGTTGATTTACTGGCAGTTTTAGTTTTAAAATTTTTTAATTTTAAACTTTTGAAATAGTTATAAATGTTTTTTAGTTGTTTGTGCAAAAATTAAATTTTAGTTAGTTTATTTTAAGGGTTGTATAAGTTGTATGTATTTTAGGGATCAAATTTTATGTTGTTAAAAGACAATTAGTTTTCTCATTTTTTTACTTTTAAAATACTTCATTTTATGACCCCCCGTTTCAAATTTGCAATCTGACAGTTGCAGAAAATATGAGAGAAATGATGATGAGGAAAATTTTTTTTGCATTTGAAAATTCATATTCAACATTTGTTCTTCGTTTTACACTACTCTCACCACCCTCATCATCACGTTAACTAAATTAAGTGTTTAAATTTCCACGCTGTGAGTACATCAACGCTGAAATGTGACAGTTTTAACAGGGTTCAAACGCTGCTTCTGCTACTGCTGCTGTTCTGAATTAATATTTGTTCACTTGATTGTTCTTCTCGTCTTGCTGCTACCGCTCACCACTGAGCGTAATGATGTAATTTTTCTGTGCAACAGAAGAAGTAGCATTTTGAGCCAGAAAAATTAAATTATTAATTTCACACTGTTTTGAGTTGAAAAAAAGAGAAAAAGGAAGAGGAAGTGCAAGTTGTCTTGTTTGATTAAAGTGCAATTTTGCATTTTAAATTGCGTTTTTTTGTTGCTGGTGCACTTCAGTTGTATTTTTGCAACTTTTGTTAATTGAAGTTTTGATGTTGCAGTTGTTGTGTCAATAGGTGATGTTGGAATGAGTGTAAAAGATTAAAAATAGTAATTTTTTTGTTTAAATTTTTAATTAACGTAATTTTTAACTGTTCTGTCTTTCATAAAAAAGAAAAAATTACATTCATTATATTTAAAACATAATAAACTATAGACATTATTTCCTCATCATTACTTTAATTATTTTAAAAGATATAAAAATTTTTAATATTCAGCCACCTGCCATCTAGTGAAGTAGATGCTTAGTATTGTTTTTCAATTTATTACAAGCTTTATTACAAGGATTTGGCAAATAAAAGGTTTTTAACCGTTTTTAAAAAGTAACTTTATTCATTCA
Organism: Rhagoletis zephyria; assembly: GCF_001687245.7. NCBI lineage: Eukaryota > Metazoa > Arthropoda > Insecta > Diptera > Tephritidae > Rhagoletis > Rhagoletis zephyria. Next base: position 1,740 of record NW_016195980.1, on the reverse strand, counting down.
ACACAATTTTGTCCTACTACAAAAACTGTAACTAGTTAAAACGCTCTTCAGTTATCCTGAATGCAGTTCTTGATGGCCTGGTGCCAGCGGGTGCCAATGGCGCAGGGCATCACCGTGATGTGCCAGTGCTTGTGGTCCGCCTGATATTCACAAATGATGTACTTGTGGACGTTGCCGGGGTGAGCCATGGGGCCTTCCTGTGTGCAGGTGACGTGGTACTCCTTACCGCCCTCAATCACCGTCGCCGTCCACGGGGCTTCAGTGTTGGGGCCGTGAGTGGGACCGTGGGTGGGGCCATGAGTCGGTGGGGGAGTGGTAGGAGCGTCAGTGTGCGGTGGAGGAGTGGTAGGGGCGTCAGTGTGCGGTGGGGGAGTGGTATGAGGAGGCTCGGTGGTGTGCGGAGGAAGGTCAGTGTGGGGAGCCTGTGTGTGAGGCNCCATGCGTCGGTGGGGGAGTGGTAGGGGCATCAGTGTGCGCTGGGGGAGTGGTGTGAGGAGGCTCGGTGGTGTGCGGAGGAAGGTCAGTGTGGGGAGCCTGTGTGTGAGGCGCCGAGGTTTCGTGACCTTCACCGTGACGACCTCGGGTGGAGGTTTCTGCCTCTTCGGCTGATTGAAAATAAAAATGTTTTTTGTTTTATTAAATTATATAAGTAAGTTTAAGTAACTTAAAAAAGTAATTTATTAATTTTTATTTTTTATTTTTTCATTTACCCAACGGAACGGCGTTGACAAAGGCGACCAGCAGCAGCGTGGCAAGGATGAAACGCATTTTAATTTTTTTTATACTTTTTACAGTTTTAAAATTGTTAGATTTTAAAGCACAAAATGGTTTTGGCAATGGGATTTTATAAAGTGCACCTGTTTTATATTGATTAATTACAATCAAGTAGAGTTTTGATAACTACTACTTTTAATACTTTTAGTTTTGATAGCTTTTGGATAACTTTCTCAAGTGACCCGGATAAGATTAAGCTGTGGTAATGGTAAAATTTGGGTGTTAATGAAATGTTGTTTGTGTTGTAAAGGATGTGTTGTTGTGTACAGGTGCTGGCAGGTTTCATCAAGTGCAGCCTACCATCTTCTACTATCATCACCTCAAAAGGCAGCATCTCAAACCTAAGTTTGCTTGCATTAAAATTCCATTTATTTAACTTTGCAATGCTCAAGTTGTTGCAATTTTTTTGTTGTCATGTCTAGTAATTTTTGCAGTTGGTGTTGTAGCATAACCGATTTGTAACAAAATGAATTTTGAACACACAAAACTTACATTTTTTTAATTTAAACGTTTTTTGTAAATTTTGTAATTATTCAAAAAAGTGAATAATTTATTACAAATTTAATAAAATATTTTTTTAGGGATAGGCTGATTTAAAATAAAAATTTCATCAACTGTGCTAAGCCATCTAGTTTTGCTAAAAGGTTATTTTCAAACATTTTGTCAATTTCATTTTTGCATTTTTTACTTAGCACAGTTGGTGTAATAAAAGGTACTACTAGTAAAATGTCCATTTTATTTTTAATCAGCAAAAGAAAGAAAAGAAGGAAATGAAGAAAGAAACTTAGCTTTTCAACAATCTGACAGATAGTTTTCCAATCAATTAAAAAGAATTAACAATTGCTTTACACACAAGTTTGATTTTTATTTGTGCTTATCAACAACAACAGCAGCAGCAGTAAAAAGCAAGAACTTAGAATTAAGGGGAGAGTGAGTCAAAAAAATATGAATTATCGCAAAAATTTT
>NW_016195979.1:0-2968 GCF_001687245.7 Rhagoletis zephyria | reverse complement strand
TAGGTTAACTTACTAATACGGGTGTGTGGAGTGACGTTGTGCGCAACTTTTGGATCGATCCAAATACCTTTTAAGAACTATTCTACGCAGTTTGAGCAATTTTATTGGCTTTGAATATGCATGAACGAGGCGCTCTGGGGAAAAGATCTCTCGGCTAAATAGCCTTAGGAGGCAACCAAAGCAAGGACGCCCACAAACACAAAATGAAGACAGAGGGCAGAGTATTCTTTCTTTACTTGGCGTGAATAACTGGCGGAAAATGTTAAAAGAAAAGTGGCTACATTTTTATATCTCATTTCAAACTGGTTTAGTGTCAACAAGAAAAATTTCTCATTCGCCAAGCCATTACGTTTTTTTCTATAATTTAAATTTTGCTTGGACTTATGCTGATATTAGTACTCGTATTTGCTTTATTTCCTACCTTTCTTAACCCAAAATTGTACTTCATTGCAATTGGTATATCATGAGCTAAATTAATGTCGTCTTAAGAAATAAAGAATATAAATAATAAACCACACACCAGCCAAAAGTCGTCCTTTTGCTGTGAAAGCAAATAAGGGAAACAGAGCAAAGAAACGCTGAAAGGAATTGAAGTAAGGAAATAAACGAAAATTTATTTCTTAATAGGATTATTTTCTGTGCCTTTTTTGTTGTGTCAAATATTTTGGCATGAAAGCGAATAAGCGAAGGAATTATTGCTGACCGTATGTTTTTATGTACAAACACACATACATACATATGAAGGTTTTATGTTTTTTTTTTCCTTTTAAAAGTGTTCAAAAAATACAGCTCGATGCCTGAGTATGTGGTGAATAAGGAGCAGATGTTGCTCTCAGACTTGAATGAGTGGTTAAAGGTACATTCATACGTACATTTGTAAGTATGTATATACATAGATATATGCCAAAAAATTTTACAATAGTATGTGCATTAAGGCGTATCACGAATAAACTTTCAGCGTGTGTCAGTTATATTTGTATACTTATGTCGAGAAAAATTTTGGGCTTAAAACATTTTTTTAAGCTCCCGCTAAAAATCGCTAAATTGCATTTTTGCTATAGCTTTCTAATTTGCTATCCGATTTTTTTTTTAATATTTATGTCACCGAAAAGGCCTAGCTCAGGCTATAATTGAATAAAGACTAGCAAGGTCGTCATCGTTTTTGAGAGCAGTATATTTATTAAAGAACTGCAAAATTCAACATTTTCTGTAAAAATGTCTTTTTCAAAAATGTCATGCATTGCTACGTCATATCAACTCAAACAAGGTATTGTGCCATGTCATTCCATTTCAAACATACTGTTTTACCATGTTGTTGTTACTTAGCTAAGCTGTTGTTCACTGTTGTGCTTCTGTAGCATATTTTTAATACTATTTGCTCCTGCCTTGGTTGAAAATATAAACAGGTTTTTAATTAGACAATTCTTTAATGCATTTTACTATAATAGGTGCTTAAAAAATTTACAAAATCTCTCCGTATATAAAAAGTAATTAATGATGATGACTATGTCGCATGTGTCGCATTTGTTGCTTGTGTTGACATGCATAGATTTGATGCATGATTTGATTTCAATTATTCGACAGTGTCTTCATATGTTATTGTGAAACATGTATGAGCGATATAACATGAACTGATACTTGCATGATGTGACACATGTCGCTATGTTTTATAGTTCAACATTTGCAGGCCTTTAATATTTATAGTATAAAAATAAAAAATTAGGGATAGTGATTCCGAAATTAGTGAAAGTATACATTAAAGCGGTTTTGAAGGCCAAAGCTGTTTAATGGCCAACTAGAGTCCTTTCTGTTACATAAAGATTTAAAAAATCGTTCATAAAATAAGAAAGCTATAACAAGAAAATGCGATTTAGCGGTTTTAGAGGGTGTCGAAAAAAAAATTTTTGCGCCCAAAATCTTCTCTCCACGTAAGTAATCAAATAAAACTGACACACGGTAAATTTTTTCTTCTTTCATATGTCGTGAAACGGCCTAATGTGCAGTGTTGCCGTTTTAGCCCTTTGGTGGCTAGATTTAGCTACCACATACTTTTTTGGCCACATAAATTTAAAATTGCCCCTAGCCCTTTTTTTAGCCCTTTGGATAATTTATTCATACTTGGCAAGAAAAAGGTGTATATGGTCAATTTGATCTAATTTTTTTTCATTTATGTAAGAGATTAATTTTTAAACTAAGAAAGACTGATATATGTATTGTATTGTATGTTCCTTATGTTTTTATACATACATACTGTAAAAGTGTTAGGGCTGTTAACTTATCTATTAACGATTTAACTATAGTTTAAAATAGATAAGTTTACGGCGCTTAATATGCTTAATTTGTTAAATGGCCCATTAAGTCAGTTGGCCGTGTATGTTCTTGTGGTGTGATTGTACCAGCTGCTGGTGCGACGTCAGAAACTATTTGAAAATTTTTCGATTGTACCTGCAGGCTGGTGTCGTGAGTGGTGAAATTAGCTCAATTTTCTAAGTAAAAAGTATTGTGGCGCAAATTTCTTGCAAAGTTAAAGCCGTGTTTGTGGAAGATTAAGTTCACGATAATGCATGTGGCACCCTGCAATATTCCTTTTCTCAAATGTAACCTTGTAATTTAGCGTACAATGTTTAAGTTAATTAATCCTTTTTGAAAACGCATTTGTTCACTTGCTTTTTACCAGCCAACGAGAATTGACGCGCTTAACTTGTATTAAAAGCTCATAAATAAATAAGAACATTTTAACTATTAATAAACAACTCCGTTTATTAACTCGTCGCTATATCGACATCGCTGCCGCTGTGGTGTAGTGGTAAGCAGTGCGAGCTTTCACTCCGCAGCACCTGGGGTCAAACCCTGGTCAAAGNATCGTCGCTATATCGACATCGCTGCCGCTGTGGTGTAGTGGTAAGCAGTGCGAGCTTTCACTCCGCAGCACCTGGGGTCAAACCCTGGTCAAAGCAACATCGCAAAA
>NW_016195978.1:0-2968 GCF_001687245.7 Rhagoletis zephyria | reverse complement strand
GCGACACTAGACTTAGATATAGCCAGACCTACACAAATCGGTCTGCGTAGCAATTAAAGGAACTGCGGCTCTGTCAAATGGTGAATCATCGCAGGTATGTCAACTCTATGAATACTTATTGAAAAAGAAATCCTGCCTTAACCTAACATAAACAGTCATGGGAAGTCTCAAAACCATTCCTTGTAGATTCTATTATCAAATTCCCACACGATGCTAAGGACTCTTCGAGGTATCTCAGCTAAGATTTGCTGATTAATCCGATCTTGATCATCGAAATTCTGGGGTACTTTTCGGCCAGAAATTTCATGAAATTGTACCCAATCTGCGTATTTCTTAGTTAGGGAGTTAAATAAAGTGGAATTTCAGGCGAACCAGAGTTGCAAGAGGTTCATAATACCGTCCTAGAGGGTTCTCCGAGATTGTTTTATCATAGGCGGAAATATCTAAACACGTTAGCTTCTAGATCACTGCAAGTTTTCTGCAAGTCTCATCTTGATAAGTGGAAACTCTCACCACAGACGTAATGGGAGTCTCTCCAGGGCTCTCGGAAGAAGCTTATTACGCTTGTAGGAAACTTTTAAAATTAAATAAAAAAATATTTTGTAAATTTTCCATGTAGATTTAAAGCCTGTCCTTTTGCTAAAAAAATCAAGCTACTAACGACATAAATCGATAGATAAACATACAAGGTTTGAATGGCCAAAATAAAATGTAGAAAGAATGTTAGTTTGAAATAGGAGCAGGAAATAATACTAGAGTTCGCTCTTTGATGCGAAACTGTAAGCGTTTGAGCGGAAGTGCGAAAATCGGCAGTTTTTTACAAAAACATATGGCACAGTTATGGCGTCATTTCGCACAAACGCACAGACAATAAGACAAAGCCAAATTTTTGCCTCTCGCATTTTCGCATCAAAGATTGAACTGCCTTAGGGCCAGTTTTTCAGTGCCACTTTAAACTTAGATTAAGTAAACTGAGTTTAAATTGAACAGCTGGCTGACATTCGATTGGCTGATCTTTGCTTAAACCAGCTAGATCGGGCGTTTAAACTTTGTTTAAACCACGGCCGTGCACTCGAACTTAGTTGTACAGGGCGTATGAGTGACATTTTCCATGTCGAAGTTTTATACTTTTTCATTCGCAATGCCGGTCTCGGCATTTTTTTGTGTCATATTAGCGTCCATCCAGTGTTATCGATTTTTATTCGACTTTTAAAATTCTATGCTCTTAATGGAATTGCTTAATTGCTTGAAAGGAGATCCACACATCTTTCACATCTTCCATGAATGGGTAAGCAAAATTAATTTAAAATTCGATGGAATATGAACCAGTGATCGGACTTCCAAAATTCTGTGTAGTGGAATCTGGAAAAGTATGTGGTATATTTCAACAAATGTGGTACATGTCAGGTTTTGGAACAAACTTTGTACAAAATTTTAAAAATTTTGCAAGGTTTCACCTAAATTGCAAACTTTTTAATAAGAATCTCAAAAAAAAAAAAACTTTTAAAATTTAGTATAATAAAGTGCAAATTTGAAGTTGTTAAAATTGCGTTAAGTTTTGTAATTTTTTTCCTTGACAGTGTAAAGCAATTCCTTACATCTTGCGGAGTGCTGCCAGGAAGGGATCTACTCCGCTATGTGTTATAACCAGCGTTACCGTTTGGATACAATTNATACCTTGGCTGGCAGAAATGAATTTTTGAAAACTGCGAATAATATTACTAGTTTAAAGGCAAATAATTTTTCCTTGCTATTTAAAGTCTTAAAATTTTACATTTATTTATAAGTTTAATTTGGTGACTCTTATAATGGAAATACAAACCGGAATTTTGCACACGCCGCTGTTATAGGGCCCCTAAACTGCACAAAAACATTGCGCAATGTCGGGCTTGCGTCGGTCGTGTGTGTGGTGTGCGGGGTTGTTTGTAGTAAATTGCACATTTATTGCGCTAAAATCAAAATCATTTTAATATTTTGCTCATGCTTGTGTTATTGTACAATAATTTGTGCTACGTATGGCGACAGCTGCTCAATTTTTAGTCTAGTTTTGATTTTGGTGCCCAGATCGGGTTGCAAAATATGGATAAGAGTGTAGAAAAAATTAAAATTTTTCAATATTATTTTTTTGCAATTAAAAGCTGAAACTATCAAAATATTCAACGCACATTCATATTTCTTGTACATATTTACTTGAGCAACGTTTCTCCAAAATAAGGTTTGGGCAATTTTATTTTCTAGTAATTTCCACAATATTGATTTGTACAAGTATCGGGTTGCGCAATGCTTTTGTGTGGTTTAAGGGCCATATAAGTATATTTTTTGTTATGCAAATAAGCATACAGATTCTCTGTTTTTGCGAAAGAAAGTAATATGAAATTTATTTTATAACTATGGATTTATTTATAAAATTTTACTAATTATTTGTTTTTGTTTTTTTTTTTTTGAAATAAAAGTTAAACAAATAACAGTTTTGTTTGCGTTTGATACTTTTTCTGCTTTTTAACTGATACTTTTTTTCAAGCTCGCGGAAACGCTGGTGACTACATCAAGGCGAACACCACAAATATGACGAGAAGCTGGGCCCAACACTAACATATTGTGTAAGCGCCAAATCATTATTATTACTATTTTTAATATTTTATACTTTTCTGAGGAACGCCTGTACCGCATAAAAAAAGACCTAAATGTACACTTAAGTAGATGCTCTGCTCTAGTTAGTAAAGTATCTGCATTCCTCGCATATAAAAAAAAAAATTTCGTCCATATTTTGTATAAAAGAAGATACGCAGCTCCGCCAATAAAAAAATTTATTTCAACTGTCACTTTATTATGAAACTAGCACTTTATTATGTTAATATTGAATGGGGTACAAAACTGCATATCCGAACTTTTCTAAAAAATATTATTAAATTATTCATTGTACTGAATGGTAGCAGCGCTGAAAGTAGTGAGGAAGACGAACCCGAGT
>NW_016195977.1:0-2969 GCF_001687245.7 Rhagoletis zephyria | reverse complement strand
AAAAAAAAACAGCAGCAAGTCAGAAGTGCAAAAAAATCATGTTAAGTAAGAGCAGTGGAAAAAACCAATTGCTATCCAGCTAGCCAAATTGACTGCCGAACGTTCTGCCCCCTGACTTACCTATGTAACTGACTGGCTGACTGAGTAACCGACTACTGCTGAGTGCGCGATACTGCGGAAAAATCTACTTTGCCTCGTTTATGCAACACTTCCGGTCAACGCAGCTGTAACAATAATAGCAAAAACTAAGGCGTACGCGAAAAAACAGACAAAAACCAACCAACGGCGAAGGAAGTAAGTGGTGGTGGGGTGCCTATGGTTGGGAAATGTGTTGAAGAGTGAAATGAACGTCGATGAGCAGAAATGGCTGCTTTAAAATGCAGCTTAAATTCGTTTTGTTGCACTTTTTGTTTGCTACTTCTTCGCCTTTTATGCAGCTTTTGGATGAAAGTATAAATATGTATTTACTGTTTACTTATACATATGGAGGTATTGTATATGCACTTAAATAAGTATGCAGGTGGACATAGTAGTGCACATGCGGAGCACGCATTGCAAAGTGTGGTAACTAGCAAGTAGTGGCAGATTAAATTTGCAATATACAGGTGCCTCAACACACAAGCGCTTCGCCTGCTCGGATCGTTTTGGAATACAGAAAAGGAGGCCATCCGAGTACTACATAGCGTATACGTAACTTATATAAAAGCTAGAATTTACTGTAAGCGAGCACGTGACTGTTTTTCTATGTGTCAGGTCTACCACACATGTGTGTATGTGTGTCGTGGCATGCTTGTATGCGTCCATTTGAGGTGTTAAATTTTCAATTTGCATAATTGCTAAAGTTTCTGCTACTAAAAGGCACACATTTACAAATACACATGTACCGAAGTTGACGAAGAAAGTGGTTTTCGCAACCCATCAGTGTTTGTCAATAAGTGGGTTGTATGGAATTAGTTAGTGACGGCCGACCGTCGAATAGAGCAGTAGTCAAGGCCACTGTAAAATTACTTTGTAACGAAGGTTTTTCTTTAAAATTACGCCTTGAAGCAAATAGACAGTGGGACATTTTTGGCTGATTTTGTTCAAATCTTTTACCGAATTGAATATGTTTTTTTGAATACTACTTATCAAAAACATACTAATCATACTGAACAATATGTTTGGTACTTTCCCCGTATGTGGATAAGAAAACAATTTTCTTTTACTGGAATTTGTGGTGGTTGAATTTTAGTTATTGGCGAACACTAATAAAACTGAATTAGGGCACTGTAGCATTCAAATAGACTTCAACTTATATACGAAAACGTTGCACATCTATTACATCATACAAAAATATTAGATAAATCTCAAGCCTTGGACATAATTCCCAAATCACAGGGTTGCAATAATTACAGCAAAAACTGCTCTTAAGCTCAGATGGTTGGCTGACTCGAAAACTCGACGCTCTGGAGCTCTGAAGGGCTTTGATTTCATCCCTGATCATACAGATTACTGCACCTCCAAAATAGCTGCCTCTAATTTCTGCTCTATCTACAATTCCAAGGAATGCCTAAGTGGGGAGTGGTGACAGGAGTAATTGAGCAATAAGCTTTTTCACGAATGGAACTTGAGGCAGGGTTGGTGGAAATATATTTTTCCGCAACAAAACGATGCACATGCTTTCGTGATGCACTGAATTTCTTGCACAAATAGATCCCGGATACAGAGCCCAGTTGTGCGCCCGAATTTGGTCAGGGAATGTCTGTCCTTGCTCTGCATCGCGTTTGCTCGTTTGGATTCCGGGCCACATCGACTTTGGGGGAAACTGAATGACTGGACAAGGAAAGGTGCCCTCGAAACGTTATCGCCGAATAGAGTGCACTGGATTGTGAACACTTATGTCGTCCTGTGGTTCACTCTCGTATGGTTGGGTCGTACGTGAACTCAGTGTGCGGTTGGTTAAAACTAGAAGATTCGCAACTGCAATATCCTTCTGACCGACGGTTGATGCGCTTGCAAAGTCTCACCTCTCGCTGTCGGTGGGGGTTCTGGCAGGCCACTGTGTGATTTGTATTCACGCGGAAATGTTAGCAGTCTTACCGGCATCACCTACCAAAAGGATGATGAGCTGAAATCAGCTAAGCACTTTCTATTAGATTTCCCAGCCTTCGCAAGGTTAAAGCTCTACCCACAATTACAGCGGACGTCGGTAAAGCGGTCGGCGGTAAGTGAACAGCTGCTCAGTTGCCGCAGTGAAATCCGCCAGAGTAAACACAATTGCGGCGTACGGCGGCTTCCGTCAGTTGTCATTTTGATTTGAAACTTATTATTAAACTGAAATATTTTTTTGGTACGTGTGTGTATGTAGATTTGCTGGAAATACAAATGGACGAAAACATTGGAAAACATGTGAAAATAATAAAAATTACTATAATCAACACTCAATCAACATTGTGCCGTCCCCGCTGGGCGCCAAAAATATAAATAAATTTAAATCAACCGAAAAACGTCGGCGGTAAAAATGCTTTCGCCGCNTGAAATCATCTCAGCACTTTCTATTAGATTTCCCAGCCTTCGCAAGGTTAAAGCTCTACCCACAATTACAGCGAACGTCGGTAAAGCGGTCGGCGGTAAGTGAACAGCTGCTCAGTTGCCGCAGTGAAATCCGCCAGAGTAAACACAATTGCGGCGTACGGCGGCTTCCGACAGTTATCATTTTGATTTGAAACTTATTATTAAACTGAAATATTTTTTTTGGTACGTGTGTGTATTTAGATTTGCTGGAAATACAAATGGACGAAAACATTGGAAAACATGTGAAAATAATAAAAATTACTATAACCAAGACTCAATCCACATTGTGCCGTCCCCGCTGGGCGCCAAAAATATAAATAAATTTAAATCAACCGAAAAACGTCGGCGGTAAAAGTGCTTTCGCCGAAGTCATCAGCCATTCCATATGCCTCTGTGTGTTTTAACTTTGACAGCGG